>NC_045963.1:73157578-73375078 GCF_010909765.2 Amblyraja radiata
AGAGTCTCATCAGGGTCAGTAACATCAGAGTGGCACAGACTGGGGGTTGGGATCATCACAGGCTGTACCATCTCTGTGATCCTTGTTGCCTTGGCGATGAACATGATCGTCAAGTCTGCTGAGCCAGAGTGCCGGGGCCCTCGGACCAAGTCAGGAATGCGCCAACCACCAATCAGTGCCTTCATGGACGACCTGACTGTCACCACTGAGTCAGTGCCAGGAAGCAGGTGGATCCTGCAAGGGTTGGAAAAGCTGATTGGATGGGCAAGGATGAGGTTTAAGCCAGGAAAATCAAGGTCACTGGTGCTGAAGAAGGGCAAAGACATGGACAGGTTCCGCTTCAGCATCGAAGGGTCACCAATCCCAACTGTCTCCGAAAAGCCAGTGAAGAGTCTTGGCAAGGTGTTTAACAGCAGCCTGAAGGATACAGCATCTGTCCAGGCAACCTGTCAGGAGCTGGAGAGCTGGTTGAGAGCAGTGGACCGGTCGGGGCTTCCCGGCAAGTTCAAGGCATGGATTTACCAGCATGGTATCCTGCCATGGATACTCTGGCCACTGCATGTCTACGAAGTCCCAATATCCATCGTAGAGAGATTGGAGAGGAAAGCCAGCAGCTTTCTCAGAAGGTGGCTGGGACTGCCCAGGAGCCTTAGCAGCATCGCCCTTTATGGAAATAACACCAAGCTCCAGCTGCCCTTGAAGTCCCTGGAGGGGGAGTTCAAGGGGACTCGGGCCAGAGAGGTGATGATGTACAGGGACTCCAGCGACCCCAAGGTGGCTCAAGCAGGGGTGGAGGTGAAAACTGGGAGGAAGTGGAGAGTCGGCGAAGCCATGCTGCAAGCAGAGTCTCGGATACGCCACAGAGTCCTGGTGGGAGCAGTGACTCGGGGAAGAGCAGGCCTGGGAATCTTCCCATCTCCCCAGTTTGACAAGGCCAAGGGGAAGGAGAGGCGCAGGCTGGTCCAGGAGGAAGTGAGGGCAGTGGTGGAGGAGGAGAGGTGTACCAGAGCTGTTGGATTGAGGCAGCAGGAAGCCTGGACAAGGTGGGAGCAGGCCATGGACCGAAAAGTCACATGGACTGAGCTCTGGCAGGCTGAACCACAGCGCATCAAGTTCCTGGTCCAGGCAGTGTATGATGTCCTGCCCAGCCCATCGAACCTCTTCATCTGGGGGAAAGTGGAATCTCCAGATTGCCAGCAATGCTCAGGCAAGGGGACATTGGAACACATCCTGAGCTGTTGCCCACAGTCTCTTGGGCAGGGCCGGTACACATGGCGTCACGACCAGGTTCTCAAACCCATTGCAGAAGCCATCAGCATGGGAATCAGCAGCTGCAGACGAGATCGCCCCACCACCCAGATGATCACCTTCGTGAAGGCCGGAGTGCAGCTGCCAAGAACCACAGCAGCCAGGAATCCGTCAGGAATCCTGGCGACTGCGCAGGACTGGCAGCTTTCTGTAGACCTGGTGAAACAGCTGAAGTTCCCACATCACATTGCCACGACCACCCTGAGGCCAGATATCCTCCTGGTCTCAGAGGCGACCAAAAACATCGTCTTGTTGGAACTGACAGTGCCGTGGGAGGACCGTCTGGAGGAGGCCCACGAGAGGAAGATGGCCAAGTATGAAGAGCTGGTCATAGACTGCCGTAAGCAGGGCTGGAAGGCAAGGTGTATGCCCATCGAGGTTGGCTGCAGAGGTTTTGCAGGGCAATCGCTCTACAAACCCTTGAGTGCAGTGGGCATCAACGGAGTGGCAAGGAGAAGAGCCATCAAGAACACCACAGAGGCAGCGGAGAAAGCCTCAAGATGGCTCTGGATCAGGAGAGGAGGTCCATGGGGAGGAGCGAATGCCACCTGAACACAAGTCGTGGTCTGACCAACCACGGGTGGGTCGCCTGGGTGAGGGTGTCTGATGTTGAAAGACCCGAAACACCCAATGAACCCAGGTTACATCACTGATGATGTGTTCAGGAGCATCAAGACATGTATTTTTATCAATAGGCGTGTGGTGATCGCTGTTCGGTGCGGACTCGGTGGACCGAAGGGCCTGTTTCCTCGCTGTATCTAAACGAAACTAAACTAAACAAAGACACATACTGCAGACGCCCTTTGATCTTATTTTCTTGAAATTGAGAGATTCCTTTTTTTTACTGATGATCAAAAGATACTGTGATGTAATTTAATTAAATCTTGTGGAATCATAATAAAATAACTCTTACATTTACTACAAAACTGAGTCATCTTTTTCGCATTCCAGGTTTTCACAATGTGGAAATTAAATATTTCTTGCCTTGTTTGCTTATTCAATGTTTATCAGTTCGATCTGAAGATATTTGTCATTGCTTACTAAAGGTTTCAGGCTGACTAATGCTGGAATTGTCTGATATTCGGTATCACTGAATAAGTTGTATTAGGCAAGACTCTGGTTAATAGAGTCACAGAGTGATACAGCGTGGAAACCCTTCGGCCCAACTTGCCCACGCCGACCAACATGTCCCATCTACACTAGTCCCACCTGCCTGCGTTTGGCCCATATCCCTCTAAACCTATCCAATGTTTCTTAAACGTTGCCATAGTCCCAGCCTCAACTACCTCCTCCGGCAGCTCGTTCCATACACCCACCACCCTATGCGTAAAAACGTTTCCCCTCAGGTTCCTTTTCCCCCTTCACCTTAAAGCTATGTCCTCTGATTCTCGATTCACCTACTCTGTGCATCTCCCTGATCTATTCTTCTCATGATTTTGTCCACCTTTATGAGATCACCCCACATCTCCTGCGCTCCAAGGTTTAGAGTCCCAGTTTGCTCAGCCTCTCCCTGTAGCTCAAGCCCTCAAGACCTGGCAACCTCCTCCTAAATCCACTCAGCATCTTTTCCAGCTTGAATTGGCTGCTTAGATGCAGGAAGATTATTCCCGATGTTGGGGAAGTCCAGAACTAGGTGTCACAGTTTAAGGATGAGGGGGAAATCTTTTAGGACCGAGATGAGAAAATTATTTTTTACACATAGAGTGGTGAATCTGTGGAATTCTCTGCCACAGAAGGTAGTTGAGGCCAGTTCATTGGATATATTTAAGAGGGAGTTGGATGTGGCCCTTGTGGCTAAAGGGATCAGGGGGTATGGAGAGAAGGCAGGGATGGGATACTGAGTTGAATGATCAGCCATGATCATATTGAATGGCGGTGCAGGCTCGAAGGGCCGAATGGCCTACTCCTGCTCCTATTTTCTATGTTTCTATGTTCCTATGTTTCTAAAGTGCTTATGAGTATTATTTTATCTGTTTACAACTATTTCAAGTTAAAGGCTGTATTAAAATAATGTGTTAACGGAAGATACAAAACTCTACTACAAATAAAGGTAAGGAATCAAACAAATCCACTCAAAATAAGAAAATAATTGTTTGCACTCATTGTTTCTCTGGTGTAACAGCAGAAACCGTTTTTTTAATCAACACCTCAGCTGATAACTGTGCTACCTAGTGTGAAATAAAGTTACACTCGATTTGTCCATTCCCCCCACAGATGCTGCCTGACCCGTTGAGTTACTCCAGCATTTTGATTTTTTCTCAGTGCTGCAGTATCTGCAGTTTCATATGTCTTTACTCACTAACATGTGAGTTTAGGTTAGAGTTTTGACTTTGGAGATACAGAGTGGAAACAGGCCCTTCGGCCCACCGAGTCCACGCCAACCACAGATCACCGCACACTAACACTGTCACACAATTTACAATGTTCACCAAAGCCAATTAACCTACAAACCCGTACGTGTTTGGAGTGTGGGAGGAAACCAGAGCTCCCAGGGCAAACCCACGTGGTCACAGGAAGAACGTAGAAACTCCGTATAGACAGCACCCGCAGTCAGGATCGAGCCTGGGTCTCTGGTGCTGTTATGCCCCTGTCCCACTTAGGAAACCTGAACGGAAACCTCTGGAGACTTTGCGCCCCACCCAAGGTTTCCGTGCGGTTCCCGGAGGTTCACGGAGGTTTTTGTCAGTCTCCCTACCTGCTTCCACTACCTGCAACCTCCGGCAACCACCTGCAACCTCCGTGAACCGCACGGAAGCCTTGGGTGGGGCGCAAAGTCTCCAGAGGTGTCCGTTCAGGATTCCTAAGTGGGACAGGGGCATTAGGCAGCAACTCTACCGCTGCACCACTGTGCCACCCTCTGATTTGCAGTTGGACTGTTCATTCAATACATTTAGAAGCCTCCAAAACCGCATCTTCAATATCACACGCACTCCAAACTTGGTGTCACGTGCAAATACACACCATATGAAGATGCTGAAACCAGAGGGAAAGATGGAATTGATCGACAGCAGTTGTGCATAATGGGTTGAAGGTGTGCGGGCAGCCCGTTACACAATGTGCTGTTTTCTTTGCTACTGACTTCCATGGAAGGGAACAAATAGTGAGAAAGGTGTGAGGACAGGCTCTTTTGATTTTCTGTGGCCCTGCCATAAACTCGATTTCACCCTAGTTTATGTTTGCAAAATAGCAGCAGTAGGAAATACCGACACGTGGAAACAGATACATGGAATTGTTATAGCATGGATGCAAGTCTTTCAGCACATGAATCTATACCAGCACCTTATGGTCACAAGGTCATAAGGAAAAGGAGTCGAATTGGGGCCATTCGGCCCATCAAGTCTACTCTGCCATTCTATCGCTCCCTCCTAACCCCATTCTCCTGCTTTCTCCCCATAACCTCTGACACCTGTTTTTAATGGACCCTAAATGCTGGAGTAACTCAGCGGGTCAGGCAGCATCTCTGGAGAGGTTGAGTTTCATTGATTGTGCAGTGAAAAGCTATTGCCACGTGCTAACCAGTCAGCGGAAAGACAATGCATGATTACAATTGAGCCGCCAACAGCGTACAGATACAGGATAAAGGGAAAAACGTAAGTATTGTTCAAGTTCACAATTATTGTCACAAGCACAGTGATATTTAAGTTACCATACAGCCATACTGAATGAAAAGCAAAAATACACACAGCGCATAAAATAAGGTTCAACATAAACATCCACCACAGTGGAATCAACATTCCTCACTGTGATGGAAGGCAATAAAGTTCAGTCATCTTCCTCCTTTGTTCACCCGTGTTCGGGGACTTGAACCCTCCGCACTTGCCGCTGCCGACGGTCCGCTGTTCAAGCCGTCGCGTCGGGATGATGGAAACTCCGGCGTCAGGACGGATCGGAAAACTCTGCGGCATGGAGCTCCCGAGTCGGCCTCTTCTTACCGGAGACCGCGGGCTTCACGGTGTTAAAGTCCACAGGCCCCGCGGTCGGAGCTCCTTCGCTGGCGATTCTCGGCAAAGGATCCCAAGCCCCGCGATGGTAAGTCCGCGCCACGCGCCCGTGGCTTGAAGCTCTGGGCTGGACTCCAGGAAAGGCCGCACCACTCCACGTTGTAGGCCGCGGGGGGGGGGGGGTGGAGATGCGACACGGAGAAAAATCGCATCTCCATCGAGGTAAGTGTCTGGAAAAAGATTCCCCCGATTAACCCCCCCCCCCCACCCCACACACATAGGACATACCAAGAAACATTAAAACAAACATTCAATAATAATAAAATGGAGAAGTGGTCGAACAGACTGTTGGCGAGGCAGCCACAACGGTGGTGCCGCCCGATGGGATATTGCTGGAGGAGGAGGGATTTAAAAGAGTGGAGTGATTGTAATGTGTGATTGCAGATCCACATTTGTGACCAGCACACAAAGAGTCTCCTGGGTTGGGCGACATCTTGGATCGGAAGGAAAAGGAACAGGTGACGTTTCGGGTCGAAGTTTACAAGAATCATTCCTGGAATTAGTGGGTTAGCATATGATGAGCGTTTGACAGCACCGGGCCTCCACTCAAAGGTTCAAAGGTTATTTATTGGTCACATACACCTAGGTGTAATGAAATGCTTCTTGCCAATGCAGCACATAAAGAAAGAATACAGACATAACATTAATAAGAGATTTAAACATAAAGAACATCCCCCCACAATGGCTCCCACCATGAGGGAAGGCACAAAGTCCAGTCCCCAACCCCAGTTCACCCATAGTCGAGCCAATTGAGGCCTCCACAGTTGCCTCTACGGAGGCCCGATGTCCCTGGCCGTTCTCGCCGGGTGATGGTGCTCCGGCGTCGGGAGAGTCCTCACAGTGGCTTGGGACACCTGGAACGGCCGCTTCCGTACATTGAAATTTACAGAATAATGAAAGGCATAGATAGAGTGGATGTGGAAAGGATGTTTCCACTGGTGGGAGAGTCTAGGACCAGAGGTCACAACCTCAGAAATAAAGGGCGCTCTTTTGGAAAGGAAGTGAGGAGGAACTTTTTTAGTCAGAGGGTAGTTAATCTGTGGAACTCATTACCACAGAGGGCTGTGGAGACCAAGTCAGTGGATGTTTTTAAGGCAGAGATAGACAAATTCTATAGAAGGGTTATGGAGAGGAGGCAGGAAAATGGGATTAGGAGGCAGAGATCAGCCATGATTGAATGGTGGAGTAGACTCGATGGGCTGAATGGCCTAATTCTACTCCTATAACTTGTGAACTTGTCTGAAGAAGGGTCTCGACCAGAAATGGCACCTATTCCTTATCTCCAGATATGCTGCCGGTCCCAGTGAGTTACTCCAGCATTTTGTGTCCATCTGCGGTTCATTCCTGCACCATATGCGTGTGGGGCCTGTTGTCCTTCAAGACTGGGAATGAGTTCTATTTGCTTTTGATTTGTGGGTTGGGAAATGGTGAACGGTGTTCCTGTGGGTGCGGCAGACATTACCACTGGCAATGATGGATCACCTCTTCCATCACCTACATAGACCCCTTGTGTGTCCCGCTGAGTTACTCCAGCATTTTGTGTAAACCAGCATCTGCCGTTCCTTCCTACACAGTGGTACAGAAATAGTCTGCTGAGCCCACATGCAAGATTCGCCATGTCTTGGCGCCATTGCCCAAGTCCGGTCCACGCTCCAGTTGTTACGAGCGGTGCCCAATTCAGGCGAGTCCCAGGCTGCTGTGGGCCTCCAGCCATCGCCTTCCTTGGACGACCATCGTTTTGTGTCTATCTTCGGTGTAAACCAGCACCTGCAGTTCTGTCTGTAGGAAGGAACAGCAGATGCTGGTTTAGACAATAGACAATAGACATAGGTGCAGGAGTACCTCGAGCCAGCACCGTAATTCAATATGATCATGGCTGATCATCCACAATCAGTACCCCGTTCCTGCCTTCTCCCCATATCCCCTGACTCCGCTATCTTTAAGAGGCCTATCTAGCTCTCACTTCGATTTAAACCGAAGATAGACCCAAAAGCTGGAGTAACTCAGCGGGACAGGCAGCGTCTCAAGTAGAGAAGAAATGGGAAACGTTTCACTCATGTATTGCTTGGGCAGCCTACAGCCCAGTGGTATGAATATTGATTTCTCTCACTTCAGGTAGCCCCGGCATTCCCTCTCTCTCTATCCCTCCCCCACCCAAGTTGCACCAGCTTCTCGTTCTCACCCAACAAACAGCAAACGATGGCCTGCTCCCTTTGTCATCGTTGCACATCTTTCAATCGTTGGCCTTTATCTAATCCACATCACCGTCTATATCTCTCGTTTCCCTTGTCCCTAACCAGGTTTTTTCACCCGAAACGTCACCCATTCCTTCTCTCCAGAGATGCTGCCTGTTCCTCTGAGTTACTCCAGCCCTTGTGGCCCTTGTGGCTAAGGGGATCAGAGGGTATGGAGAGAAGGCAGGTACGGGATACTGAGTTAGATGATCAGCCATGATCATATTGAATGGCGGTGCAGGCTCGAAGGGCCGAATGGCCTACTCCTGCACCTAATTTCTATGTTTCTATGTTACTCCAGCTTTTTGTGTCTATCTGCAGTTCCTACCCTGTGCAACAGTGCATTTAAACTCGCTTCATTTTAAAAACGAGACTCTTCCGGGGATTGCAATGGGGCGGGATACTTTGGGCAGCTTCGGACTGATGTCCTTGCATCTTCTACGTTTTGCAACTGACGGCAGACACAAGTGGGAATGTCTGCAAGCTGCATTTGCTCACCAGACGAGCTTGGTTCCAGAGCTATTTGGTTGTAAATTCCTGTTCTGCACAGACATGCACATGCCAGTGAGTCATTAAGAAACACAAGACACTAATTGCGTGGAAAGGCTCGTAAATGATTACCAAGGTGGGTTAATTAAGATTCATTACCCTGTAAACGGGCTTGAAAGCTAACTGCCTGCGAATGAGATGCTGCGAGGGTTTTGGCGACTATTGCCTCATGATCCACTTCTGCCCCGTTGCGGACCAGGTCAGGCCGCGCGCGAAAGGCTCAACTGATCGCTCCACATCTCCGCTTTGTAACCGCGCAGAGTCATATGGAATGCGTTTCTGCCCCCTCCTGCTACCTTTGCATTAGTCGAGATAGGGTAGCGCACAGCCACTTCGAAACTAAAAGCCCCCCCCCTTCACTCAGCCAAACAGGCCAAAAATAAATGCCCTATATATAAAACTTACTGACCATGAACCTTCACATATTATGAACCAAAGGACAAAGCTGTTGCTGCAATCCAGCAATGAAATCTACATTCAGGTTTTGAATTTCCCAATTTTCACGGGAAAAAAAATAAAAATAACACCTTCAATTACACTTGTAGAGCCATAGTGGTAGAGTGGTACAGTGTGGAAACAGGCCCTTCCTCCCAACTTTCCCACACTGGCTAACATATCCCATCTACACTGCTCCACCTGCCTGCTTTTGGCCCATATCCCTCTAAACCTGCCATAGAGCCATAGAGTCATAAAGAGTAATACAGTGTGGAAATAGGCCCTTCAGCCCAACTTGCCCACACCGGCCAGTTAGTCCCATCTACACTAGTCCCACCTGCTTGCGTTTGGCCCACGCCCGTTTAAACCTGACCTACCTGTTGAAATGTTTCTTGAACGTTGCTATGGCCCCTGCCTCAACTACCTCCTCCGGCAGCTCATTCCATACACCCACCATCTTTTGGGCGAAAATGTTACTCCTCAGGTTCCGATTAAATCTTCTCCCCCCCCTCACCTTAAACCTATGTCCTATGTCCGAAGGGCCTGTTTCTGCGCTGTATCTCTAAACTAAACAAACAAAAAACAGCTGGCAAGGCACAAATATGTCTGGATTGATCATGAGGTCATAAGGAATAGGAGTAGAATTAGGCCATACGGCCCATCTAGTCTACTCCGCCTCCTAACCCCATTCTCCTGCCTTCTCTGCATAACCTCTGACACCCGTACTAATCAAGAATCTATCTATCTCTGTCTTAAGAATATCCACTGACTTGGCCTCCACAGCCTTCTGCGACTTAAGGGGCTGTCCCACTGCGGTGACCTAATTGGTGAGTTTAGAAGAGTTTAGGAGAGTTTGAAAAAATGTCATGTTGAAGACCTCCTTCAACTATGTTGAAGACTAGCTTCGACTATCTTCGGGAAAATTGGACACCGAATTGTGGAGAGTGAAGACGACCTCCTTCGATCTCCTTCGACCTCCCTTCGACTATGTTGAAGATTATCTACGACTACCTTCGACTACCTTCGACTACCCTTGATTACCTACGAGTAACATGCCGACCTACTACGACCTACTTCGACTAAACCTACGAGTAAAAAAAGTATCGATTTTTTCCATGGCGACCTTTTTTTACTCGCGGGCATTTTGCAACATGTTGAAAAATACGTTGCGACCTAGCTGAGGCCTCGAGTATGCGGGGACTATTCTCGAGCATGAAGGAGAGTTACAAAGACCTCCTAGGACCTCGTGTTGTCCATGCTGCGAGTATGAGTCGAGGGCAAACTCGTCAGAACTCGCGGATTAGGTCGCCGCAGTGGGACAGCCCCTTTAGAATTCCAAAGAATTTGATGTCTCAGGATCCACCATCCGAGGTTTCATCGAACTCATGGACTTCGTAGGACAGTCATCACAATGTGGTCTCCAGTTCAAGTAGACCTGTACAGGACCTAGGTTTGGTATATAGCATGTCAACCAAAACTAGGCATAACACAGCTCATTGAAAACCCCACACCTTAAAACGTTACAATCAGTTGCTACCAAAATAAGGACATCGAAGTAATCGTCAACAGAGAGACAGGCACATGGATAGATAGACACAAAATTCTGGAGTAACGCAGCGGGACAGGCGGCATCTCTCGATGAAAGGAATGGGTGAGGTTTCGACTCGAGGCCCTTCTTCAGACTGAGAGTGCAAATCAGCATCTGCAGCTCCTTCCTACACAGGTACGTGGATGGGACAGGTTTAGAGGGATATGGGTCAAAATGCAGGCAGGTGGGACGAGTGTAAACATAGAAACATAGAAACATAGAAAATAGGTGCAGAAGTAGGCCATTCGGCCCTTCGGGCCTGCACCGCAATTCAATATGATCATGGCTGATCATCCAACTCAGTATCCTTCTCTCCATACCCCCTGATCCATTTAGCCACAAGGGCCACACCTACAGTAACTCCCTCTTAAATATAGCCAATGAACTGACCTCAACTACCTTCTGTGGCAGAGAATTCCAGAGATTCACCACTGTCTGTGTGAAAAATGATTTTCTCATCTCGGTCCTGAAGGATTTCCCCTTTATCCTTAACTGTGACCCCTTGTCCTGGACTTCCCCAACATCGGGAACAATTTTCCTGCATCTAGCCTGTCCAACCCCGTAAGAATTTTGTAAGTTTCTATGAGATCCCCCCTCAATCTCCTAAAGTCTAGCGAGTACAAGCCGAGTCTATCCAGTCTTTCTTTATATGAAAGTCCTGACATCCCAGGAATCAGTCTGGTGAACCTTCTCTGTACTCCCTCTATGGCAAGAATGTCTTTCCTCAGATTTGGAGACCAAAACTGTACACAATACTCCAGGTGTGGTCTCACCAAGACCCTGTACAACTGCAATACAATACAATACAATACAATACAATACCATTTATTGTCATTTGAGCCTCAGTGAGGCTCAAACGAAATCCCGTTTCCACAGCCATACAAACAAAGACAATTTCCTACAGACATACACACAATTTAATTTACACAAACATCCATCACAGTGGACCCACTGTGATGGAAGGCAAAGTCTTTTCTCTTCCCTGTTCTCCATTTCTCTCCCGATGTCCAAGCCCCAGGCGGGCGATGCTAAGTCCCACGGCCATTTTAGGCCGTGCCGGGCGATGTACGTCCCCGCTCCGGGTCGTTCCAACCCCGCGACACGGGCTGGAGAAGTCGCGTTGCGGGAGCTCCGGGAAGCGGTCTCTCTCTCCCCCCGGACCCGCGAGCTCCCGATGTCCCAGTCCGCCGGACCTGCGGCTGCGTTGCTGGAACCTCCGAGCCCCAGGAGTCGAGTCGCAGCAGCGAGTCACCACCGCTCCCCACGCTCTGAGGCCGGCCAGCCCCACGATGGTGAGTAGTCCGCAGCTCCGCAGTCTCCCGAGCCCCCGGGTCGTTCAGGTTGGAGGCCGCTCCACGGTGCTAGGCCCCAACGACAACGGAGACCCGACAGGGAAAAGGTCGGGTCTCCCGGACAGGGAAGAGATTTTAAACAGTTTCCCCCTCCCTCCCCCTCCACCCCCCACATATACACATTTAAAACCAGTATTAAAAAAACACCAACACTACATTTAACTAGACAAAAAATAAAAAAAAGACAGACAGGCTGTAGGGGCCGCTGCAACGGGTGAGCCGCGCCGCCACTGCAGTAGAACCTCCCTGCTCCGATACTCAAATCCTTTTGCTATGAATGCTAACATACCATTCGCTTTCTTCACTGCCTGCTGCACCTGCATGCCTACTTTCAATGGCTGGTGTACCATGACACCCAGGTCTAGATGGGACATGTTGGCCAGTATGGGCCAGTTGGGCTGAAGGGCCTGTTTCCAGACTGTACCACTCTATGACTCTATGACTGTGAGAGAACAGTGCGAACATATGGGGGGGGGAAAGGAAATTATTCTTTAACATGCCAATTAAGCAATCTATCTTTATATACATCTCGGAAGCATCCGCCACACTTCAAAGCTTGAAGGGAGGAAAGAAAGCCTGTTATTTCCTGAAATTATTATTTTTTCTGATCTTGATACCCTGTTCCCTGCTCAGGATGTGTCTTGTTAGTTGCCATGACGACACAGAGTACTTTGACAGTGGCCTTAGTAGGTCAAGCCGGATTAAGCGTTAAATCTTAGAAACTGTATTAAATTCATGTTCCTTTTCCTCAGCCACCACCCCATGGGAGTTTAGAATATATTTTCTCATAAATTCACCTGGTTACCACCATTGACTATATGGAGGCCATTGATTAAATGAGTCCAGAACCAGGGGCCAGTTTAGTTTAAGAATAAGGAGTAAGCCATTTAGAACGGAGACGAGGAAACACTTTTTTTATCACAGAGAGTTGTGAGTGTGGAATTCTCTGCCTCAGAGGGCGGTGGAGTCCGGTTCTCTGGATGCTTTCAAGAGAGAGCTAGTTAGGGCTCTTAAAGATAGCAGAGTCAGGGGATACGGGGAGAAGGCAGGAACGGGGTACTGATTGTGGGCGATCAGCCATGATCACATTGAATGGCGGTGCTGGCTCGAAGGGCCGAATGGCCTACTCCTGCACCTGTTGTCTGTTGTCTATTGTCTATAATCAATAACAGGTTCTGCAACTCAATGTCATTTTAGTTTAGATTAGTTTAGTTTAGTTTAGTATTGTCACATGAGCCAAGGTACAGTGACAAGCTTTTGTTGCATGCTATCACGTTGAAGGAAAGACTAAACATGATTACAATCAGGTAGTTTACAATTATTGTTTCAAAGAAGTAAAGTGATCTGGGTGGCACGTTGGGACAGTGATAGAGTTGCTGCCTCACTGCATCAGATACCCAGGTTCAATCCTGTCTACAGGTGCTGTTTATACGGAGTTATAACGTTCTCCCTGTGACCCGCATGGGTTTCATCCGGGATCTCCAGTTTCCTCCCACTCCAAAAGATGTACAGGTTTCTCTGCTAATTTATTTTTTAGTTTAGAGATACAGCGTGGAAGCAGGCCCATCGGCCCACCGGGTCCGTGCCCGACCAGCGATCCCCGGACATTAACACTATCCTACACACATTTTTTTCATTTACCAAGCCAATTAACCTACAAACCTGTATGCCTTTGGAGTGTGGGAGGAAACCGAAGATCTCAGAGAAAACCCACGCAAATCACGGGGAGAACGTACAAACTCCGTACAGACAGCACCCGTAGTCGGGAACGAACCCGGGTCTCCGGGTTTTTGACGAAGGTAGAAAAACACAAACAGAAACACACACACACACACACACACACATATACATACATACAAGATGAGACTTTTATAGGTATATAGATAGTACATCCAGTAGATCATTCCGTATATTCCTCAGCACCCTCTGTGTGAAAAACTGATCCTCAGCTTTCTATTAATTCTTTCCCCTCTCATCTTAAATCTATGTCCTCTGGTTCCTGATTCTCCTAATCTGGGTAAAATACTTTGTCCATTCACCCTATCTTTTCCCCTTATGATAGTATACACGTCTATAAGATCACCCCTCAGCCTCCTGTGTTGCTAAGACCCATCCTGTCCAACCTCTCCTGATAGCTCAGGCCCTCAAGTCCTGTCAATATCCTCGTAAATCTTCTCCGCACTCGTTCCAGTTTAAGAATATCCTTCCTACAGCAGGGTGGCCAAAACTGAACACAATACTCTAAATGCGGCCTTGCCAATATCTTGTACAACTGTAACATAACTCCCCAGCTTCTGTACGTTATGCCCTGTCTAATGTAGGAAAATGTACCAAATGCCTTCTTAACCAGAGGACCAGAGGACATAGGTTTAAGGTGAAGGGTAAACGATTTAATAGGAATCTGAGGGGTAACCTTTACACACAAAGGGTGGTGGGTGTATGGAACGAGCTGCCAGAGGAGGTAGTTGAGGCTGGGACTATCCCATCGTTTGAGAAACAGTTGGACAGGTACATGGATAGGACAGATTTGGAGGGATATGGACCAAGCACGGGCAAGTGGGACTAGACTAACTGGGACATTGTTGGCCGGTGTGGCGAGTTGGGCCGAAGGGCCTGTTTCAACACTGTATCTCTCTATGACTATATGACTCTCTAACCCAGTGTGGACAGACCATTACCGAATCATAGCTTGATCACACCCCATATCTAATCTCACATGGGCACTTCCTCACACTAGGTACATGGATAGGAATGGTTTAGATGAATATGGCCAAACGTGGACAAATAGGACCAGCTTAGAAGGCACGGACTGCGATGCTTCTAGCCGCGGGCGCGGCGTCTGGAATCTGGGATTCCTCGTTGGGGACACCCGGAGAAGGAGGGCTCCGACCCGCCGGCCCGCGGCCTACAACACCTTGAAGCCGCGGACTGCGGTGCTTCTAGCCGCGGGCGCAGCGGGTGGGGACTGACTTACTTACCATCTGGAGCAGGATCCCTCGCCGGGGATCCCTGGAGAAGAGCTCCTACCGCCGGCCTGCGGCCCACGTCATCCTGAGGCCGCGGTCTCCGGTAGGGAAGCATCGATTCGGGACTTACCTTCCAGACGAGAGGGCATGTCATCTGGCCGCCCGCAGCGGCGACTGCGAAGGTTATAGAAACATTGAAACATAGACAATAGGTGCAGGAGTAGGCCATTCGGCCCTTCGAGCCTGCACCGCCATTCAATTTGATCATGGCTGATCATCCAACTCAGTATCCTGTACCTGCCTTCTCTCCATACCCCCTGATCCCTTTAGCCACAAGGGCCACATCTACAGTAACTCCCTCTTAAATATAGCCAATGAACTGGCCTCAACTACCTTCTGTGGCAGAGAGTTCCACAGATTCACCACTCTGTGTAAACAATGTTTTCCTCATCTCGGTCCTAAATGATTTCCCCCTTATCCTTAAACTGTGACCCCTTGTTCTGGACTTCCCCAACATCGGAAACAATCTTCCTGCATCTAGCCTGTCCAACCCCTTAAAAATGTTGTACGTTTCTATAAGATCCCCCCTCAATCTTCTAAATTCTAGTGAGTACAAGCCGAGTCTATCCAGTCTTTCTTCATATGAAAGTCCTGCCATCCCAGGAACCAGTCTGGTGAACCTTCTCTGTACTCCCTCTATGGCAAGAATGTCTTTCCTCAGATTAGGAGACCAAAACTGTACGCAATAAGCATCAATTCGGGACTTACCTTCCAGGCGAGAGAGCCTGTCATCTTGCCGCCCGCAGCAGCGACTGTGGAGGTTATGGCCCTGACCACGGGGGAACAATGGAGGAGGACTGACTGTACTTTGTGCCTCCCACCACAGTGAAGAATGCTGTGGTGGATGTTTGTGTTACATTTTTATTGTGTATTGTGTGTTCTTTTTTATTATTCCACTGCTGGCAAATTCATTTCACTGCACTTTATTGTGTATGTGATGAATAGATCTGATTGTTTGATTGACATCGTGGTTGCCATGGAGGAGTTGGGCCAAAGGGCCTGTTTCCGCGCAGTATGACTCTCTGTATGACATATGAAGTAAGACCAACTCACAGAAGATGTGCTGGATCTATGAAACTTTACATTCACCAGAACAATGAAGGGAAATATCCACTGAAGGACTCAAAGTGCTGGAGTAATTCAGTAGGTCAGGGAACACCTCTGCAGAACATGGATAGGCAATGTGTCGGCTCGAGACCTTTCGACAGACTGAGTCTTTATGAAGTCTCGCTGTAATTTTCATGGAACATCAGCAGCAAAGCAATTAAAAAAATCTATCATTTTCCTTGGTTTCAACCATGCCTTCCAGTGACATTAAAACCAGTGACCAGCTGAAGCACGGGAAAGTTTTAGTGAAAGTTTTGCAATGGAAATAAGGGGAAAAGGAAGGAATCTTTTACGGGAAAGATAGCAATGGGAGAATTGATAATACTGTATAAGACACAAAGGGGTAGCACAGTGGCGCAGCAGTAGAGTTGGTGCCTAATGACCCTGTCCCACTTAGGAAAACTGAACGGAAACCTCTGGAGACTTTGCGTCCCACCCAAGGTTTCCGTGCGGTTCCCAGAGGTTCCCGGAGGTTTTTGTCAGTCTCCTGCTTCCACTACCTGCAACCTCCGGCAACCACCTGCAACCTCCGGGAACCGCACGGAAACCTTGGGTGGGGTGCAAAGTCTCTAGAGGTTTCCGTTCAGGCTTCCTAAGTGGGACAGGGGCATTACAGCGCCAGAGACCCGGGTCCTGGGTTCGATCCTGACTATGGGTGCTGTCTGTACGGAGCTTGTACATTCTTCCCGTGACCGCGTGGGTCTGCTCTGAGATCTTCGGTTTCCTCCCACACTCCAAAGACGTGCAAGTTTGTATATTTGGCTAGGCATAAATGTAAAATTGGCACTAGTGTGGGTGGGATAAGTGCAGGGATCGCTGGTCGGTGTAGACTCGGTGGCCTGAAGGGCCTGTTTCTGCGCTGTATCTCTAAACTAAACCAAACCAAAGTGCTGGAGTAACTCTGCGGGCTTGGCAGCATCACAGGAGAACATCCCAATTTCTGTCTTCCTTTGCAAACCAGCATGTGCGGTTACTCAGCCGAATATTTTTCTCAGGGTGGAAATATCAAAGAACAGAGGGAATAACGTTAAGGCGAAACAAGGAAAGTTTAAAGGAGATGTGCGGGGCAAGTTTTTTTTTCACACGGAGGGTGATAGGTGCCTGGGGGGTGGGAGATTGCAACCTTCACGTGGTCCGCCCTGTTTCAATGAATGCAATCATCCCGGCGTGCACAATCAAATAAGATCAAATAGAACAAGTTGTCCTACAACTTTAGACTGTGCACGCCATACGCAAGAAGTAAAAGATTGGTGCCTGGAAGGTGCTGCCAGGGTGGTAGTGGAGACGGATACAATAGGGGCATTCAGATAGGCACGTGTTAATGCAGGGAATGGAGTGGTATGGATCATATGCAGGCTGATACAATACGCTGCGATATGTAACGAGAGACCTTTATTTATCTGCCAACGTCATCTATATAATATTAAAACTCTGTGGCTGGCTGGCTGTGTGTGTTTCTGCCTGACTTGTGGGTGCCAGCCTTTGATTCGTGCCTTTGATTCGTTGCTACGCCAACACCAGACCCAGAAACGCCCAGATGTTTTCCATTTCGGTAGAGATTTCACTTTTCATTCCAAGTATCCACTCCTCATTAAATTTTGTCGTGCTTATGTACACATTTTTAATAAAATCCTTCTCCCCCCCCCCCCACTCACGCATTTTGTCGCCTCCTGCTGGCCAGCGACCATAACGGCTGCTGGCGCCCGCCTCTCGCCTCAAAGACGCCATTTCAAAACAGCCACACTGCTGAGTCCTGAACGGCTTGAGTTGGAGGGCCACGTCTCCCGTGGGGGCTACGGGTAGGGAACGGCTGCATTGGGGGAGCAGACCCAACGGGTCTGCACTTGGTCTAGTAAAACATGAAATCAAAGTGACGAGTGGAAAGGCTTGGGGATGCGCAAAGATTGGGGGGGGGGGAGTCAGTCTCAGTCAACCCCACGGCAGAAGGGGAAGGAGTTGTACAGTTTGATAGCCACAGGGAAGAAGGATCTCTTGTGGCGTTCTGTGCTGCATCTTGATGGAACTAGTCTGGTGCTGAAGGTGCGTCTTAGGTTGACCAGTGTGTCACGGAGGGAGATGAGATTAGTTTAACTTGGCATCATGTTCGGCATGGACAATGTGGGCCGCAGGGCCTGTTCCTGTGCTTGCACTGTTCTATTTTCTATGTCCTATGTTCTGTTTTCTCTCCATGCATTTCCAGCCCAGTGCCGGTCCAGGCTGCAAGCCTTCAGAGAAGTAGCCTTCAGAGAAGTTGGGAAACAGGAGAGGAAGAAAATCATTCACGACCCTGAGAGACTGCCTTTGCAGAAGAGAATAAGAATACCGAAGATAGACACAAGATGCTGGAGTAACTCAGCGGGTCAGGCAGCATCTCCGGACAGGAGGAGTGGGTGACGTTTCGGGTCAAGACCCTTCTTCAGTCTGGTTGGGGATAAGGGAAACGAGAGATATGGACCATGATGTAGATGGTGTATGCCGAGTTCCCGCTGAGTTACTCCAGCATTTTGTGTCTCTCCGCAGAGATAGCAACGCAGATAGAGACTCTCAAACATTAAGACAAACAACACAGATGCAGAATACCGCAGGTTAATCCTCGATGATAGTTTCAGTCATTAATAACCGAAACCAGGAATCCACATTCATTCCATCTACCCGTCACAGAGGTTTGCTTTGAATATTTTTAATATTTCACCAATTGTTATTTGCATTGTGACATATTCCGCATAGCTGCTTAATTGCAGCAGGTTCAATAATAGCCTGCGGGAACAATGTGGACAGATACTTGTGGGAGACTCATACCGAATACTGTTTTCATCATGTTCTTTGGAAACCATTGACCGTACGACCATAAGACAATGGAGCAGAATTAGGCCATTCGGCCCATCAAGTCTGCTCTACAACTCAATCATGGCTCAACTATTTTTACCTTTCAACCCCATTCCTTTGCCTTCACCCTGTAATCTTGAATGCCCTTACTTATCAAGAACCTATTCATCTCCATCATAAAAATACCCATAGATTTGGTCTCCACCGCCGACTGTGGCATTGAATTCCACAGATTCACTACCCTCTGACTGGAGAAATTCCTCCACATCTCCATTCTATTGCGCATAGATCTTATGTGAAGTTTAGTTTGGTTTAGAGATACAGCACGGAAACAGGCTCTTCAGCCTATCGATTCCACACCGACCAGTGACCCCCCCCATACACCAGCACTATCCTTACACGCACGAGCGGAAATGTACAATTTTATTGAATCCAATGAACCTGTAAACCTGCACGTCTTTGGAGTGTGGGAGGAAACCAGAGCACCCGGAGAAAACCCACGCAGATCACGGGGAGAAGGTACAAACTCCATTCAGACGGGACCCGTAGTCAGGATCGAACCTGGGCCTGCGGCACTGTAAGGCAGCAACTCTACCGCTGCGCCACCGTGCCAAACAAATCAATGCTTGATTAATTTTTCCTGTAATGTACACCAATAATAAGTTCATTATTTCATCGATGCTTGGAGCCGTATTAGGCCAATCGGCCCATCTAGTCTACTCCTGCCATTCAATCAAGGCTAATCTATCTCTCCCTCCTAACCCCATTCTCCTGCCTTCTCCCCTTAACCCCTGACTCCCGTACAAATCATAAAAGAAACGAGGAAATGTTCTATTTACGTCAGTCACAGAATGCTCTGTGAATTTAACTGGAAATTCTTTGATAAAACTGGAAGATGTAATTGTAATTCTTAGGACGCTATTTTCTACTGCAGTTGTACAGGGTCTTGGTGAGACCACACCTGGAGTACTGCGTGCAGTTTTGGTCTCCTAATCTGAGGAAAGACATTCTTGCCATAGAGGGAGTACAGAGAAGGTTCACCAGACTGATTCCTGGGATATCAGGACTTTCATATGAAGAAAGACTGGATAGACTCGGCTTGTACTCGCTAGAATTTAGAAGATTGAGGGGGGATCTTATAGAAACTTACAAAATTCTTAGGGGGTTGGACAGGCTAGATGCAGGAAGATTGTTCCCGATGTTGGGGAAGTCCAGGACAAGGGGTCACAGTTTAGGGATAAAGGGGAAATCTTTTAGGACCGAGATGAGAAAAACATTTTTCACACAGAGAGTGGTGAATCTCTGGAATTCTCTGCCACAGAAGGTAGTCGAGGCCAGTTCATTGGCTATATTTAAGAGGGAGTTAGATGTGGCCCTTGTGGCTAAAGGGATCAGGGGGTATGGAGAGAAGGCAGGTACAGGACACTGAGTTGGATGATCAGCCATGATCATATTGAATGGCGGTGCAGGCTCGAAGGGCCGAATGGCCTACTCCTGCACCTATTTTCTATGTTTCTATGTTTCTATGTCTCAATAAAGTAGGAACTAGATTGGAGCTTCGAGTCAAATCGTCTTTGAAGCTATTGGGTGTTGGGGCAAGTCTGCATTTTTCATCTGGCCAGGGAAACTACCACATATGTTGTGTATATGGGAGAGCCACATTCACATTCCAATGTCAGGGACATTTTAGTGTTAGTAAATAGCTGATGGTGCAATTGACTGTGGGAATTATTCAAAGAGGTAATTGGTATGGTGAAAAAACAAACCCTTTACATTCTTCTGAAAGGCTCCAGGGATAGTTAAGCAACCAAGGTGAACAAAACTGCAAAGGAAAGGGATAGATGAGTGCAAGGAAAGATCTATTGTATCCTTGTATTGTATCCAGGTTTAGTTTAGAGATACAGTGCAGAAACGGGCCCATCGGCCCCACCGGATCCACACCGACCAGCGATCGCCGCACACTAACACTATCCTGCACACACTAGGGTCAATTTACATTTATACCAAGCCAATTAATCTACAAACCTGTATGACTTTGGAGGGTGGGAGGAAACCGAAGATCTCGGTGAAAACCAATATATAGGTGTGGATCCTATCTATTATCAGCGACACTAAGCGCAGGATCGGCGATCGTTTCGCTGAACACCTCCGCTCAGTCCGCCTAAACCTACCTGATCTCCCGGCTGCCAAACACTTTAACTCCCCCTCCCATTCCCACACTGACCTTTCTGTCCTGGGCCTCCTCCACTGCCCAGCACAAATTGGAGGATCAGCACCTCATATTTCGCTTGGGCAGCTTACAACCCAGCGGTATGAACATTGATTTATCTAAGTTCATGTAACCATTGATTTCCCTCTCTCTCCATCCCCTCCCCAACCCTGTTTCTCTGACTAGTTTCACTGTCCTTCTGATGAATGTTACTGATTGTACGCCTCCTTGTCACCTTCCCCTCAGCTGACAATGGACCATTCGACATTTCCTTCTGCTTTAATCTGTAGTTTTCACACCTTACCTTTCCATATCTCTCGCCTCCATCTCCTCTGACTGTCTGAAGAAGGGTCTCGACCCGGAATGTCACCTATTCCTTCTCTCCAGAGATGCCATCTGACCCACTGAGTTACTCCAGCTTTTTGTCTTATCTTGGGCGTCCATCAAGTTTCATGGGCCCCTTATCTGTGGAGGGATGTGTGCTGGCATTTGAGAGGGTCTAGAGGAAGTTTATCAGAATAATCCCAGGGATGGTTGGGTTACTGGATGAGGAGAGTTTGACTGCTTTGGCCCTGTACTCGCTGGAGTTTAGAAGCATGAAGGGGAATCTCATTGAAACCTACCAAATAATGAAAGACCTGGATAGAGTGGATGGGGAGAGGATATTTTCAGTGGTAGGAAAGCCTAGGACCAGAGGGAACATCCTCAGGGTAAAAGGACATACCTTTAAAATGGAGATAAGATGGAATTCCTTAGCCAGAGGGTGAGGAATTTGAATCACAGGAATTCATTGGCGTAGGCAACAGTGGAGGCCAAGTTATTAAGTATTTTTAAAGTGGAGATTTATATCATCTTGATTAGTAAGGGCATCAACGGTTACGGGGTGGGAAGGCAAGAAAATGGGGTTGAAAGGGAAAAATAGATCAGCCATAATTGAATGATGGGGTAGACTCGATGGGCAAAATGGCCTAATTCAGCTCCAATGTATGATGGCCTTATGGAAGAGAGGAAGGTGGGGATTGCATTGGGAATGGAGTGGCAGATACGTAGGGAAATATGATCTGATTTAAGACTATCCGTATGGATTTCAGCGGGGTTCGCTGTGTCAATGCACCAGATGAGTACTGAGGTGGTCACATATGTGGGTGGATGAGCATCAGGGAGAATTTTTAGAAAGCATAAAGTTGAAGATAACCTTGCAAGATTGGTTGGCAATTGTTTGACTGATAAGATATATGAAGTGTATATGAAGGGCGGCACGGTGGCGCAGCGGTAGAGCTGCGGCCTTACAGCGCCAGAGACCCAGGTTCGAACCTGACTACGGGTGCTGTCTGTATGGAGATGTATGTGTAACTGTTGGGGACTTGGGGAAAAAAGAAGTTTGAGACCAAGAGTTAGTTTCATTATTGCAGCTTCTCTCCACCACTGTTCCATCAAGAATAATGGGTAAGCCATTTAGAACGGAGATGAGGAAAAACTTTTTCACACTAGAGGGTTGTGAATCTGAGGAATTCTCTGCCTCAGAAGGCAGTGGAGGCCGATTCTCTGGATGCTTTCAAGAGAGAGTTCGATAGAGCTCTTAAAGATAGCGGAGTCAGGGGAGATGGGGAAAAGGAAGGAACTGAGTGTGGATGATCAGCCATGATCACAGTGAATTGCCTACTCCTGCACCTTTTGTCTATTGTCTATTGTCTATAATAAAGGCAGGTTAGTGGATGCTTGGCTATCCCCTGCTGAAGTTTACAATCTGCTCCTTAGTCTTGCTGATATTGAGAGCAATATTATTATTCTGGAACCATGCAATCAGTTTAAGGATAAGGGGTCACAGTTTAAGGATAAGGGGGAAATCTTTTAGGACCGAGATGAGAAAAACATTTTGCACACAGAGAGTGGTGAATCTGTGGAATTCTCTGCCACAGAAGGTAGTTGAGGCCAGTTCATTGGCTATATTTAAGAGGGAGTTAGATGTGGCCCTTGTGGCTAAAGGTATCAGGGGGTATGGAGAGAAGGCAGGTACAGGATACTGAGTTGGATGATCAGCCATGATCACATTGAATGGCGGTGCAGACTCGAAGGGCCGAATGGCCTACTCCTGCACCTATTTTCTATGTTTCTATGTTATGTTCATTTCTATCTGTTAAACTGTTTAGTTTAGTTGAGTTTAGTTTGTTTAGTTTAGTTTAATTTTATTTAGTTTTGCGGTAACAGGCCCTTCGGCCCACCAACTCCGCACCGACTAGCGATCCCCGCACTTTAACACTATCCAACACACACTAGGGATAATTGACATTTAAACCAAGTTAATTAACTTCGGCTCACCGAGTCCACACCGACCAGCAATACCCCCACACTAACACAATTCTATACACACTAGAGTCAATTTACAGACTATGCCAGCAAAATTAACCTACAAATTTATACGTCTTTGGAGTGTGGGAGGAAACCGAAGATCTCGGAGAAAACCTACGCGGTCACGAGGAGAACGTACAAACTCCGCACAGTCAGCAGCCCTAGTCAGGACCAAACCCGGGTCTCTGGCGCTGTAAGGCAGCAGCTTTACCGCTGCGCCACCGTGCCGCCCCTAGTGATACCAAATGATACTCTTATGATACCAAAGGCTAAACTGAGTCGAAGAATGTGAGGGTGTGTTCCCTGAAATTCAGGACGTTAAGAAGTTATTGATTAACCATTTCCAGTTACCAGTCTAGATCTGGTGTTTTCTACCACTGTGCCACCGTGCTGGCCCATCTAGTCCTCCCTGGAGTTTCTATATTATTTGTGCAAAGATAAACACTCACTCCCTCAGCCACTCCATTACTTTGATGGTAAAGTCTGAACCTGTATTCCATTTGTTTAGTGTACAGGGGCGGCACGGTGGCGCAGCGGTAGAGTTGCTGCCTCACAGCGCCAGAGACCCGCGTTCAATACTGATTACAGTTGCTGCCCGTGTGGAGTTTGTTTGTCTGTCACCATGTGGGTTTTCTTTGTGTGCTCCGTCTTCCTCCTGCACTCCAAAGATGTACAGGTTTGCAGCTTAATCAGCTATTGTAAATTGCCCCTGGTGTGTAAGGTGCGAAAGTAGAATAACATAGAACTAGTGTAATGGAGGAATGGATGGGACACTCAGTTTCCACGCTGTATCTCTAAACTAAACGAAACTAAACTAAACTAAACTGATCTAAACTAAACTAGATGAGTAAGGCAGATACAAAAAGCTGGAGTAACTCAACGGGACAGGCAGCATCTATGGAGAGAAGGAATGGGTGACGTTTTGTTCTCACGTTTCGCTTGGGCAGCTTACATCGCTGCGGCGTGGCTTTAAATGGCCTGGGGGCTTTGACTTGGACATCGGGAGAAGAATGGAGAGCAGGGGAGAGCCAAGACTTTGCCTTCCATCACAGTGAGGAGGAAATTCACTGTGATGGATGTTTGTATAAATTGTGTTGGTGTGTGTCTTGGTTCTTTTCTTGTATGACTGCCGAAACCAAATTTTGTTTGAACCTCATGTGAGGTTCAAATGACAAATAAATGGTATTGGTACTGTATTACAGCCCAGTGCTATAAATATTGATGTTTCGGGTCGAGACCCTTCTTCAGACATGAGTAATGGCCCAGTCCCACTTTCACGAACTCTCCCGAGTTTTCCCCTTGATTCAAACTCGGGGAATGTCGGGGAATGTCCGTAGCGAGTCCGTAGGAGGCTGTAGCAGTCCGTAGATGTTTCGTAACGGCTCATAATGTCAGCCATAGGAACTCGGGGCATCAGGTAAGTCGGGACATTTTTTCAACATGTTGAAAAATGCCCACGAGTAAAAGAAATGGCCCCGAGTACCTACAAATGGCTATTACCATAATTCTCAGAGTTCGAATCAATGGAAAACTCGGGAGAATTCATGAGTAACTCAGGAAAGTAGGACAGGGCTTTTAGGCTATGAGTTGGTTAAACTAAATTCCAAAATAAATTGGTGATACCTTGGATGCAAAAGTAGGATAACCTAGAACTAGTCGTCGGGTGATAGACGTGCAGCGCGGACCCGGTGGGCCGAATGGCCTGTTCCCAAGCTCTAAACAAAACTAAACTAAACATTGCTAGGTACCGAAATTCTTAAATTGAATGCAAGAGAATACAAACCATTATCTAATTTGTGGGATCTACCGCACTTTCTGGTTGGGACAGGAGTTAATTAGGGGCGTACATTGTTGCTCGTGCATTCTCATGTACATTCTTTCTTGTTTAATGCACATACCAAACATTGAACATTCGTTGGCCTAATTGGGTTACCTCCGAGTTTTTGGGCGGATCTCGTATCTTATTCATTTGATGATGTTGCACCTAATGACTGAAAGAACTGGGAGTGACATACTCTGGGTTAGTCAGTCATGAGTGGGCTAGATCGTAATTTTGATGCGCTTTAATTACATTGTAATTTGATAGGAGAGAAAGAATCTATGATTGTTTGGTCTGAAAGCAATAAGTGCAACTTTGGCAATGTTTATTTTAGAATTGGCATACTTCTCCTTGCAATGCAGCTAGCACCCTTACGGTATTAATTTAAACACAATTCAGGGCAGCATGGTGGCACGGTAAAGTTGCTTGCTCACAGCGCCAGAGACCTGGGTTTGATCCCGACTAGGGGTGGTGTCTGTACAGAGTTTGCATGTTCCCCCTGGGACTGCGTGGGTTTTCTCCGGGTGCTCCAGTTTCCAAAGACGTACGGGGTTGTAGGTTAATTGGCTTCTGAAAAAATTGGTGTTGGTGGTATATGGGCTGGTCGGCACGGACTCAGTCGGCTGAAGGACCTGTTTCCATGCTGTAGTTCTCTCTAAAAGTCTCAATGTTCATGCCACAGCTGTAAATGAACATGAATTATATCTTTCAACCAGAAAGAAGAAGAATGGTCTCGACCTGAAACGTCATCCTGTTTCTTCTCTCCAGAGATACTGCCTGTCCCGCTGAGTTACTCCAGCGTTTTGTGTCCAACTTTCACATCTTGCAAAGGTTCATTCATACAATTGTTAACCCATGGTCAGTCAGAAGCCACTGGTACATGATTGTTGTCTGGCAATCTCAGTAGGTGAAGCGTTAACATATTACTTTGCACAAAGCAGCACCTGCGCTCAATAGCATTCGTGTGGAATCTAACTTGAAGTCGGAAGATGGTGGAATATCATGTTCATAAGTGATAGGAGCAGAATAAGCCCATTCGGCCCATCAAGCCCACTCCGCCATTCAATCATGGCAGATCTATCTTCCCCTCTCAACCCCATTCTCCTGCCTTCTCCCCATAAATGTTTGTAGTTTGTTTGGTTGTTTGTTTGTTTGTCTTTTTGCACAAAGTCCGCGAGCATTGCCACTTTTCATTTCACCTCGTATGTGTATGTGATGAATAAACTTGACTTGACTTGACTTGACTTAATCCCTGACACCCATACTAATCAAGAATCTGCCCATCTCTACCTTGAAAATATCCATAGAAATCACCTCCACAGCTTTCTGTGGCAAAGAATTCCACAGATTCACCACCCTCTGACTAAAGAAATTCCTCCTCATCTCTTTCATAAAGGAAAGTCCTTTAATTCAGATGCTATGACCTCTGGTCCTCGACTCTCCCACTGGTGAAACATCCTCTCCACATCCACTCTATCCAGGCCTTTCGATATTCGGTAAGTAAATCTCAGCAGTACAAGAAACACGCACTGAAAGACAAGGAGAGAGAAATAATGGGCTGTGGTTTAGAGTTGAGGCTTCTCATAGTGTCTGATGTTAATTTCATATATCTCCTTTCCCTAAGTCCATAAGACACAGGAGCAGAATTAGGCCACCCAACCCATCAAATCTGCTCCGCCAATCAATTGTGGCTGATCTATTTTTTCCCTCTCAACCCCATTCACCTGCCTTCTCCCCGTGACCTTTGATAACGTTACTAATCAAGAATCACTCAATATTCATTTTAAAAATACCCCAAAACTTGGCCTCTACAGCTGTCTTGTGGCAAGAAATTTCACCCATTCACCACCCTCTGGCTAAAGAAATTCCTCCTCGTCTCCATTCTGAAGAAACATTTTTTAATTCTGAATCTGTGCCCACTGGTTCTAGACTCTCGAGCTACTAGAAACACCCTTACCATGTCCACTCGATCCAGGCCTTTCATTGCCCAGTAGGTTTCAAGGAGATTCCCCCCTCCCTCATCCTTCTAAACTCCAGCGAGTAGAGGCCCAGTGCCGTCAAACGCTCCTCATATGTTAACCCAATCATCCCCGGGATCATTCTCGTGAACCTACTCTGGACCCTCTCCAAAGCCAGCACGTTCTTCCTCAGTTACATTTTACCACTCAGCGTTTCCTGCGCCCCCTTTCCTTCCTGTGTGCTTACCTAACCTCCTATTAAATGCATCTCTGCAAGTTGCCTTAATTATTCCATGTGGTTTAAATGCTCCACATTCCACGCATGTTTCGGATGCACAGATTCTCTGGAATCCCTAATTGGATTTATTAGTGACTTCCTTGGAACTGTGTACTCAATGTGCGGAGAACTTACAGTATGAATACACTAGATAAATAGACATATTCCAGTACTATGTGTACTAAACCCACCTATCAACATTGACTATCCATCCTTCCATTTGCATCGATGGACTTAAAGCAAGTTCATAAGGTCATAAGTGATAGGAGCAGAATTAGACCATTTGGTACAGATAGTCTGCTCTACCATTCAATCATGGCTGATCTATCTCTCCCTCCTAACCGTTGCAATTCTCCTGCCTTCTCCCCATAACCCCTGACACCCGTACTAATCAAGAATCTATCTATCTCTGCCATTGACTTAGCCTCCACAGCCTTCTGTGGCAAAGAATTCCACAGATTCACCACACTCTGACTAAAGAAATTCTTTCTCATCTCCTTCCCAAAGGAACATCCTTAAATTGTGAGGCTATGACCTCTAGTGTTAGACTCTCCCACTAGCGGAAAAATCCTCTCCACATCCACTCTATCCAAGCCTTTCACTATTCGTTTCAATGAGGTCCCCCCTCATTCTTCTAAACTCCAGCGAGTACAGGCCCAGTGCTGTCAAACGCTCATCATAAGTTAACCCACTCATTCCTGGGATCATTCTTGTAAACCTCCACTGGACCCTCTATTCTAGCACTCTTGAAATAAATGCTAGCATTGCGTTTTTCCTTCTTCACTACCGATTCGACTTAGTTGGGAAAACAGGCCACGTACTCGTTGGGCTGGTTCTTTAATCTAATAATCTAAATGAGGTCGAGAATCTGAGAAAGTGGAACAATATTTTAACTACATATGACTTCAGCATGTGTGGATCAAGAAAATACTTTCCCACGCAAGCCAGCCAAGTGTGACCCAGCCCCTAATAAAGTCCGTTTACAAAGCTCAATGTTACCATTTACCACATAACATCCAAATGAACTTCTTGTAAAAACCTCATGAACTGGAGTCTTAGAGTAGCACAGATACAACCCAGCAGTATGAATATTGACTTCTCTAACTTCAAGTAACCCTTACTTTCCCTCTCTCTCTCTCCGTCACTCCCCCATCCTAGTTCTCCGACTAGTTTGACTGCCCTCCTGATTAAATTCTACTGGTTGTATGCCTCGTTGTCCCCTTTGATCTCTCGTTTTCACACCTCACCCTTCCATAACTCTAGATGTCCCTCTCCCCTGACTCTCAGTCTGAAGAACGGTCTCAACCCAAAACGTCATCTATTCCTTTTCTTCAGAGATGCTGCCTGTCTCACTGAGTTACTCCAGCATTTTGTGTCTATCTGCAGGAGAATTCACAAAGGATTCTTGGTACAATTGATCTTTACTAAGTTTTCCCAACTAAGATGAATCAGTAGTAAGGAGGCTATAATACAAAATGCTAGAATGCTAGAATACAAAAACATGGATGCAATACTGCACTGCAAGGCGCTGGTCAGGCCACATCTGGAGTATTATGAGGAATTTTGAGCACCATATCTGAGGAAGGATGTGGTGGCTCTGGAGAGGGTCCAGAGGAGGTTTACAAGAATGATCCCAGGAATGAGTGGGTTAACATATGATGAGCATTTGACAGCACTGGGCCTGTACTCACTGGAGTTTAGAAGAGTGAGGGGGGACCTCATTGAAACGTACTGGATAGTGAAAGGCCTGGATAGAGTGGATGTGGAGAGGATGTTTCCACTAGTGGGGGAGTCTAGGACTAGAGGCCATAGGCCTCAGAATTTAACGACGTCCATTTAGGAAGATGAGAGGGAATTTATTTTGTCAGAGGGTGGTGAATCTGTGGAATTCTTTGCCACAGAAGGCTGTGGAGGCCAAGTCAATGGACATTATTAAGGCAGAGATAGATAGATTCTTGATTAGTGGAGGGTCAGAGGTTGTGGAGAGAAGGCAGGAGATTGGGGTTGAGAGGGAGAGATAGATCAGCCATGATTGAATGGCGTAGACTTGATGGACCAAATGATCTAATTCTGCTCCTATTACTTATGACCTTAAAACCTTATGACCTTATGACATTTCACTCCACAATCTATCAGATAAAATGTTCGCTTTGGTAAGAAAATGGTGGACACACAAATAAAAATTCAGTCTAGTCTCCAAATAGAAATCATTGATAGCACAGTAGAACAAAAGATTCTGGACTAATAGATCTCAGCCTGATGCATGCATATATTTTCCGTCTGTTCTTTTCTTTGGATAGACACAAAATGCAGGAGTAACTCAGCGTCTCTGGAGAGAAGGAATGGGCGAGGTTTCGGGTCAAGACACACTCGATTAATTTGTTTGCTGGTTTTATTCTTTGTAATGTGGAGGAAGGAATTGCAGATGCTGGTTTAAACTGAAGATAGACACAAGAAGCTGGAGTAACTCAGCGGGTCAGGCAGCATCTCCAGAGAAAAGAAATAGGTGACGTTTCGGGTCAAGACCCTCCTTCAGACTCAGATTCAGATGGCCATTTATAGTCAAACTTTTATTTTGAGCCTTTGTTCAAATCATGCTTCAAAACATGTTCGATTTAACCCTGCGTACTCAGCCTAATCTATAAAGATGTCATAGATAAAAATAAATCGGGACTGCACGGTGGCTCAGCGGTAGAGTTGCTGCCTTACAGCGCTTGCAGCTCCGGAGACCCAGGTTCGATCCCGACTACGGGTGCTGCCTGTACAGAGTTTGTACGTTCTCCCCGTGACCGCGTGGGTTTTCTCCAAGATCTTCGGTTTCCTCCCACACTCCAAAGACAAAAAAGTAGTAAACACTGCCCAGTCCATCATCGGCTCTGACCTTCCTTCCATCGAGGAGATTTATCGCAGTCGCTGCCTCAAAAAGGCTGGCAGTATCATCAAAGACCCACACCATCCTGGCCACACACTCATCTCCCTGCTACCTTCAGGTAGAAGGTACAAGAGCCTGAAGACTACAACAACCAGGTTCACGAATAGCTACTTCCCCACAGCCATCAGGCTATTAAACCTGGCTCGGTCAAAACTCTGATTATTAATAACCCATTTTCTGTTATTTGCACTTTATCAGTTTATTTATTCATGTGTGTATATATTTATATTATGGTATATGGACACACTGATCTGTTTTGTAGTAAATGCCTATGTTCTGTGTGCTGAAGCAAAGCAAGAATGTCATTGTCCTATACAGGGACACATGACAATAAACTCACTTGAACTTGAACTTGAAGACGTGCAGGCTTGTAGGTTGTTTCAATGGTATAAGTGTGTAAATTCCCCTTCATGTGTGTAGGATGGTGTTAATGTGAGGGGGTCGCTGGTCAGTGCGGACTCGATGGGCCGAAGGGCCTGTTTCCGCACTGTATCTAAACTAAGGTAAACTAAACCAAAGAAATGCAAGTACAGGCACAAGTAGGCCCTCCCTACACACGCCATTTACCCATGTGGCCTACTCTATCTTGCTTAGTCTCTCTTTCTGTCAAATGCAGAAAGCCCTACAAAACTAATTAAATTGAGCTTATGGAAGGAATCCAATTACTAATCACTTAACAAAATGTGCTTGAAATCGGAAAGCTCACTTGAGGCTAATTTGGGATTGGTTCCAGATTTGCATCATTTGAGGAGGCGGGGGGGGGGGGGGGGGGGGGGGAGGGGGGGGGGAGGAGGGGGAGGGAGAGGGGGGGGGTGGGTACAGAGCAGAAGACGAAAGGGTCAGTTCAAAACTTGTAGCTGACCAATAACTGGAAGTATTAATATTCAAGACGTCGATCCCTAAAATAATTAAACATAATTGTATCAGCTTTGAATAAAGATTCTGAAAGACCATCATTATAGCAGTAGCTACAATTCTCAAAGTGCCTCATTGTTTGTAAAACACCTCGGGATTTGCTGAAGCTGTTGAAAGCACTATAAATATGCATGTATTTTGATTATGTAGTCAGCTGAATTCAGTCTCTTAAATTGGGTTTTTTTTCCCTCCCTGGTCATGTGAGGTTTAGTTAAGTTTGGTTTGGAGATGTGTGGAGACAGGCCCTTCGGCCCATCGTGTTCGCGCCGACCACGATTGCCCCGTACACTAGTTCTATTCAAGAGTCAAGAGTGCTTTATGTCCTGGATAGAACAATGAAATTCTTACTTGCAGCAGCACAGCAGAATCTGTAACCATAGTGCACTGTAAACAATATAATAAATGAGAAAAAACTGTTCAGTGTGTGTATATATACATATACTCACATATATACACAAAATGCTGGAGTAACTCAGCGGGTGAGGCAGCATCTCTGGAGAGGAATGGGCGACGTTTCGGGTCGAGTCCCTTCATCAGAGTCTGAAGAAGGTTCTCGTTTCGGGTCGAGTCCCTTCTTCAGATTCTGAAGAAAGGTCTCGACCCGAAAGGTCGCCCATTCCTTCTCTCCAGATATGCTGCCTCACCCGTTGAGTTACTCCGGCATTTTGTGTCCACCTTGAATTTAGACCAGCATTTCTTACACACTCACACACATGTGCACATAAACAGACCATATATACACACCCATGCATACATACACAAAATGCAAACCAACAATCATAGTGCAATAATAACAAAAATAGTCTATGCAGTTCAGAGCTTATTGGGGGTTGCAGTGCTTAATAGCCTGATGGCTGTAGGGCAGAAGCTGTTCCTGAACGTGGACGTTACAGTTTTCCGGTTCCTGTACCTTCTTCCCGATGGCAGGGGTGAGATGAGAGTGTGGCCAGGGTGGTGTGGGTCTCTGTGATACTGTTGATGAACCAGGCTGTGATGTAATCAGTCAATGTGCTCTCCACTGTACATTTTCAACCTCTCATTACTGAGATGCTTTAAGATGGCATCAATAATACCAGTGCCCAAGATGAGTAAGGTGACGTGCCTCAATGACTATCGACCAGTGACATTAACGTCTGTGGTGATGAAGTGCTTTGAGAGGTTGGTTATGGTGCATACCATCTCCTACCTCAACACGAACCTCGACTCATTACAGTTTGCCTACCCTGTGTGTAGGGCAGGTGGTGGGGCCAAAGATGTCCTGGTTGGGTTGCTCCTGGGCCTGGCCAAGATGGCCATCCGTGAGTCACGGCACCAGGCGGAAGAGGGCTCTGCCCGAGCCGGCTGCCTGCCCCTTTTCCAGGGTTACGTCTGCGCCCGGGTGGTGTTAGAGAGGAACTGCGCCCTGTCCACGGGCACCCTGGGGGAGTTCCAGGACCGCTGGGCACCGCGGAGGGTTGAAAGCATCCTTGACAAGGATTGTAACACAGTTGTATAATAGTTCATATACTGTAGGTGGTGGGTTATGTTTGGTTTCATTATATTGTAAATATTACTTTTAATAATTGAATACATTTTTTGATTTGAAAAGGGGGGAGGGGGGAATCTTGTTTTTCAATCTCTTACCCTGCCGGAGATGCGATTGTGTTCCGGGTCGCATCTCCGGTCGCTCTGCAGCCTACCATCGATGGAGCTGGAGGCCTCCTCGGGATTGACCTTGGGCCCCACCGCGGGGCCTGGGATTTAACATCGGAGCCGATCCCTTGCCTGGGAACGCTCCAACCGTGGCCTGCGGACTTTACCATCGGGAGCTCACAGTCTCGGATAGTGGATGTCGGGAATTCCAGCGATGCTGAAAGTTCGACCGGCCCCGACGTGGGGTTCAATCGCTCGGCGCGGGGGAGCTGAGATCCCTCCCCTGATGCAGGAGTGAACGCCTCGACGATGAAGGCCCACCGCCGGGTACGGGGGTAAGATCGTTCCCGTCAATGGAGGGCTCGAGCCCCCCCGAGCGCGGGAGAACAAAGAAGGGAAGAGATTGAACTTTTTTTTCACCTTCCATCACAGTGAGGAATGTGGAGGAGTCACTGTGGTGGATGTTTATGTTAAAATGTATTTTGTGTGTTCTGTTGCTTTTATTTGTATGACTGACTTGGCAAATGAAATTCCTCGTATGTTGCAAAACATACTTGGCTAATAAAGTATTATTGTATTGACTTGTATTGAGGAGTGTTGTGAGCCCCATATCTGAGGAAGGATGTGGTGGCACTGGAGATGGTCCAGATGAGGTTTACAGGAATGATCCCAGGAATGAGTTGGTTAACATTGTATGATGAGCGTTTGATTGCGCTGGTACCTGTACTTGCTTGAGTTTAGAAGGATGAGACGGGACCTAATTGAAACCTACCGAATAGCGAAAGGACTAGATAGAGTGGACGTGGAGAAGATGCTTCCACTAGTGGGAGAGTCCAGGACTAGAGGCCATAACCTCAGAATAAAAGGACGCACCTTTAGAAAGGAGATGAGCAGGAATTTCTTTAGTCAGAGGTTGGTGAATCTGTGGAATTCATTGCCACAGATGGCAGTGGAGGCTGTCAATGGATACTATTAGGAGTGGAGATTGAGAGATTCTTGATTAGCACTCCAGCTTGGGGTGGAAGATTGCAACCTTCACGTGGTCCACCCTGCTTCGATGAACGCAATTAACCCAGCGTGCACAATCAAATGAGATCAAATAGAACAAGTTGTCCTACAACTTTAGGCTGTGCACGCCAAACGCAAGAAGAAGAAGTACTCCAACTTCTTGTGTCTATCTTCAGTTTACACCAGCATCTACAGTTCCTTCCTACACTGAATCTTTAATGAGTTTAGTTTAGTTTAGTTTAGTTTAGTTTAGAGACACAGTGCGGAAACTGGCCCTTCGGCCCACCAAGACCGCGCCGACCTGCGATCCCCGCACACTAACACTATCCCACACACAAGGGACAATTTACAATTATACCAAGCCAATTAACCTACAAACCGTGGTTCAGTCTGAAGAAGGGTTTCGACCCGAAACGTCGCCTATTTCCTTCGCTCCATAGATGCTGCTGCACCCGCTGAGTTTCTCCAGCAATTTTGTGAACCTACAAACCTGTTCGTCTTTGGAGTGTGGGATGCACCGGAGCTCTCGGAGGAAACCCACACGGTCACGGGGAGAACGTGCAAACTCCGCACAGTCAGCACCCGTAGTCAGGACCGCACCGGTTTTCTCTGGCGTTGTTATGCCCCTGTCCCACTTAAGAAACCTAAACGGAAACCTCTGGAGACTTTGCGCCCCACCCAAGGTTTCCGTGCGGTTCCCGGAGGTTCCCGGAGGTTTTTGTCAGTCTTCCTACCTGCTTCCACTACCTGCAACCTCCGGCAACCACCTGCAACCTCCGGGAACCGCACGGAAACCTTGGGTGTGGCGCAGAGTCTCCAGAGGTTTCCGTTCAGGTTTCCTAAGTGGGATAGGGGCATAAGGCAGCAACTCTACCGCTGTGCTACCATGCCACCCTAATTATCTTAACATTGATTAATTCACTGCTAATTTTTCTTTACAAATGACGAGGATTGTTGCTTTGCATCCAGTTTAGGGTCACATTTTAGAGGCTAAAGTTTCCACTGATTTTCTCCTGACGGATCAATGTGGTCTATAACACTTGCTTATCCTGCAAAAGTGGATTAAGGCATTCCACTGCAGTTGTTTATCCGACAGCGTTAGATTAGGACAATTTGTGACACTTTTGTGTTACTTTGCCAAAGAGCTGCATTACAAAATACTTTAAGGCTGCTGTTATTTCATAGAGTGTCTCGGATTAGAGGGCGCGGCCTCAGAATAAAAGGACGTACCTTTACAATGGGCATGAGGAGGAATTTATTTAGACAGAGGTTAGTGAATCTGTGAAATTCATTGCCACAGAAGGCAGTGGGGGCCAAGTCACTGGCTATTTTTTAAAGTCGAGATTGACAGGTTCTTGATTAGTAAGGGCATCATAGGTTATGGGGAGAAGACAGGGAAATGGGGTTGAGAGGGAATGGTAGATCAGCCATGATCGAATGGCAGAGCATTTTCAATGGGCTGAATGGCCTAATTCTGCTCCAATGTCCTATGGCCTTATGGTCTTTACTACTATCTACCTCTTTGGTGACCCTCGGACTATCCCTGACCCTTGATCAGACTTTGCTGGCTTTACCTTGCACTAAACATTATTCCCTTATCATTTGTCTGTACACATCTGTAAATGGACCGATTACAATAGACAATAGACAATAGGTGCAGGAGTTGGCCATTCGGCCCTTCGAGCCAGCACCGCCATGCACTGTGATCAGGGCTGATCATCCACAATCAGTACCCCGTTCCTGCCTTCTCCCCGTGTCCCTTGACTCCGCGATCTTTAAGAGCTCTATCTAAGAGCTCAGTCCTGTTTGTTTTGTGTTTTTTGGGTTGTTTATTTTCGTTTTGGTTAGTCTAGTTTTGGTTTTTAGTTTGTGTTTTGGGGGGGGGGGGGTTGAAACGGGGCTTGCTGTCTCTCCCTGCGGGGGAATGCGACTTTTTTGTCGTATTCCCCTTCTCTGCCTCCGTCTGCGCTGAGGCCGAATGGCGGAGCTGGCGACCTCGAGGCTCAGGAGGCAGAGCCCGCCAGGACTCGCACTGAGCTCGCTCCCGTGAGGACGGCCCGGCTCAGGGCTGGAACAGGGCTTTCGTGAGGGGCTGTGACGGCCGGCCCGAGGAAGGAACGGTGCTCCCGTCGGAGTAGCCGAGCTCGGGGAGGTACGGCGTTCCCAGCCCGAGGGAGGAGCGGCGCCCGGTCGGGGTGGCCCAGCCCGAGGGAGGAGCGGTGCCCGGTCGGGGCGGCCCAGCCCGAGGGAGGAGCGGCGCCCGGTCGGGGCGGCCCAGCCCGAGGGAGGAGCGGTGCCCGGTCGGGGCGGCCCAGCCCGAGGGAGGAGCGGCGCCCGGTCGGGGCGGCCTGGCGCGAGGCTGAGACGGTGGCAGTACTCACGTGAGGGCGATCCGGCTCGGGGCTGGAACGATGCTCCGGGGGCTGGGACGGCAGTTCTGGTGGCGGTGGCCTGAGACCGGGGGTTCGGCCGCGGGCCAGCGGCTGCGTCAGCAGGTCTGGTGAGCGGCAGCTTCGACTACCCCGGGCCGCGGTGTTTGAGCCGCAGGACAGGTTTTAACATCGCCCGGGGGGTATCGCCTCAGCGCAGAAGGAGAAGAGGAGGGAAGGGACTGCAGCCCTAAGACTTTTGCCTCCATCACAGTGAGGAGATGTTGGGTGGACTCACTGTGGTGGATGTTAATATGTGTTTATTGTTGTTTTTTATTGTATTGTATTATATGTATGACGGCTTAAATTTCGTTCAGACTTCGGTCTGGATGACAATAAAAGGCTATTCTATTCTATTCTATTCTAACTCTCTGAGGCTGAGAATTCCACAGCATCCAGAGAATTGGCCTCCACTGCCTCCTGAGGCAGAGAATTCTCCCCAAATGCCACCATCATTACACATCTACATTTGTCTCGTGCAAGTTGCATCTTTTACAATCAGGAAGAGGACAAGGGTAAATACATTGGGACAATTTCCCACTTAAAGAATGTTTTCTCACATTCACTTTTTGTTTTTAGTATTTAGAGTTACAGCATGGAAACAGGCCCTTTGGCCCATCGAGTCCATGCCGACCAGCGTTCACCCCATACACTAGCACTATCTTACACAGTCGGAACAATGTACAACTTACTGAAGCCAGTTGACCTACAAACCTGAACTGCTTTGGAGTGTGGGAGCAACCATGAGAAAACCCACGCAGGTCACGGGGAGAACCTACAAACTCCGTACAGACAGCACTCATAAGTCAGGATCGAACCCGGGTCACTGGCGCTGTAAGGCAGCAGCTCTACCGCTGCGCTACCGTGCCGGATATAAGTCAGCAGCCCACTATGGAACCTCAGCAGCAAGGAGAAAAGAAAATCTGTTGGACAGCAGGCAAAAACATTGGCAGTAAAAACAACGAAAAAAAAGCAGAAATCCACTCAGTCACGGTGAGAACTGTACGGACAGCAGCTGTAGTCAGGGTCGAACCCGGGTAGTCCTATTGAATGCACTTTTCTGTAAATAACAAAACAGTGCAGGGGTAACTAATGTTATTTGTTGCTCCAGCCCTGTATAAGAAAAACAGCTTGATGATTTATTGTCCAAATTCTAATGTACATGATGTGCATTGTTTCACAGGGGTTGACTTGGTGGCCATGTATGTGTGGCCTGGTATTATTCAGATCATCCCATGACATACCGCAATTCCGTGTCCCTCACCATCTTCCAGTCCCGCCTCAAGACCCATCTCTTCACCTCTGCCTATCCTTAGCCCCACGTCCCCCTCCCTTTTCATCTGTGCATTAATTGCCTCATATTGTGTTTTGTATTGAATACTGTCTTTACTTTGTGTACTAGTCATGTCTCTACTATTTATTTCATTCCCCTTACATGTTTTTCCTCTACCTGCTAAATTTTTGTACGGTGTCCTTGAGACTCTTGAAAGGCGCCCATAAATAAAATTTATTATTATTATTATTATTATACCTTCTGCAACTTAGCATATTCCCGTCAGTGAAGGAGAAAGCCGTCAGAAAGCTTATTTAGTAAGTCGTAGCATCATGTTCACACAGGTCCCCCAACGCAATATTCCACCTCTCCACCAATTCCACCAATTCCAATATTGATGGCCAGTGCGTGGGGGGGGGGGGGGGGGGGGGGGCTGTTTCTGGAGCGCTAGTATGGGTGTTGTGGGCCAAAAGGACTGGTTTCCAGAGGGCTAGTCTGTGCATTGTGGGCCGAATGGATTCTTGGGCTGGCAGCTCAGTCACTCAGGCCTGGTGGGCTAGCAGCTCAGAAACTGCCAGAAATTCTGCCCAAAACAGGTGAGAGGCTGTGAGAGAGAAGAGGGAGAGGGTGGAGAATCAATTTTAGACATTTTTCATCTATTTCTGCAGATCACAGCAATGAAGGAGGAAAGTCTATCTTGGCCAGGATCTCACAGGGAGCCAATGAAGGGAGGGAGAAAATTACTGGGGGAGGTTTTATACTTGCAGGGGGAATACTTACTGATGGGCCGAAGGGACTCCTCCTGGGCTAGTACAGGCGTGATGGGCTGAAGGGACTACTTTAAAAAAGAACAGTGAAATCTCAGTGAAAGGTACTTTTTCTGGATTTTTCCTGGCCTGGCACGGGCCTTCAAGTTCAAGTTCAAGTTCAAGTGAGTTTATTGTCATGTGTCCCTGTATAGGACAATGAAATTCTTGCTTTGCTTAAGCACACAGAAAATAGTAGGCATTTACTACAAAACAGATAAATGCGTCCATATACCGTGATATAAATATATACACACATGAATAAATAAACTGATAAAGTGCAAATAGCAGAAAGTGGTTATTAATAATCAGAGTTTTGTCCGAGCCAGGTTTAATAGCCTGATGGCTGTGGGGAAGTAGCTATTCCTGAACCTGGTTGTTGCAGTCTTCAGGCTCATGTACCTTCTACCTGAAGGTAGCAGGGAGATGAGTGTGTGGCCAGGATGGTGTGGGTCTTTGATGATACCGCCAGCCTTTTTGAGGCAGCGACTGCGATAAATCCCCTTGATGGAAGGAAGGTCAGAGCCGATGATGGACTGGGCAGTGTTTAATACTTTTTGTAGTCTTTTCCTCTCCAGGGCGCTCAAATTGCCGAACCAAGCCACGATGCAACCGGTCAGCATGCTCTCTACTGTGCACCTGTAGAAGTTAGAGAGAGTCTTCCTTGACAAACCGACTCTCCGTAATCTTCTCAGGAAGTAGAGGCGCTTTTTTGATAATTGCGTTAGTGTTCTCGGACCAGGAAAGATCTTCAGAGATGTGCACGCCCAGGAATTTGAAGCTCTTGACCCTTTCAACCATCGACCCGTTGATATAAATGGGGCTGTGGGTCCCCCTCCTACTCCTTCGAAAGTCCACAATCAGTTCCTTGGTTTTGCTGGTGTTAAGGGCCAGGTTATTGCGCTGGCACCATATGGACAGTTGCTCGATCTCCCTTCTATATTCTGACTCATCCCAATCAGTGATACGCCCCACAATAGTGGTGTCGTCAGCGAACTTGATGATGGAGTTCGCACTGTGGTTGGCTACGCAGTCATGGGTATAGAGTGAGTACAGCAGGGGGCTGAGCACGCAGCCTTGAGGTGCTCCCGTGCTGATTGTTATCGAGGCTGACACATTTCTACCAATACGAACAGACTGTGGTCTGTGGATGAGGAAGTCGAGGGTCCAGTTGCAGAGGGATGCGCAGAGACCCAGTTCTGCGAGTTTGGTAACCAGTTTGGAGGGGATGATTGTGTTGAATGCCGAGCTGTAATCGATGAATAACAGCCTGACATATGAGTTTTTGTTGTCCAAGTGGTCCAGTGCGGAGTGGAGGGCCAGCGAGATCGCATCCACCGTTGATCTGTTGTGGTGGTAAGCGAACTGCAGTGGGTCCAGGTTTTTGTCAAGGTAGGAGTTGATTTGCTCCATGATCAGTCTCTCAAAGCACTTCATCACCACCGGCGTTAGTGCCACTGGTCGATAGTCATTGAGGCACGTCACCTTACTCTTCTTGGGCACGGGTATAATTGATGCCCTTTTAAAGCAGGTGGGGACCTCAGACCTCAGAAGTGAGAGGTTGAAAATGTCCGTAAAAACTCCAGCCAGTTGGTCCGCACAGGTTTTTAGAACACGACCGGGTATACCATCAGGACCAGGTGCTTTTCCGGGGTTCACCCCTCTGAAGGATTTCCTGACGTCGGCCTCTGTGACTGAAATGCCATCACAGCGAATGGGGGATCGGGAAGGCACATCAGTATTCTCCTTGTCAAAGCGTGCGTAAAAACGCATTGAGCTCGTCAGGGAGTGATGTTTCACCGACATTCGAGCTGCCTCCTGGTTTCGCCTTGTAGGAGGTGATTGCATTCAGGCCCCGCCACAGCTGCCGAACATCTGTCTCATCTGTACCAGGGCCCCATCCCCGACCTCTACCTCCGCTACATTGACGACTGCTTTGGTGCCACCTCCTGCACCCACACACAACTGACTGACTTCATCCACTTCACCACCAACTTCCATCCGGCACTCCAATACACCTGGACGATTTCCGACACTTCCCTACCATTCCTTGACCTCACCATCTCCATCGCAGGGGACAGACTCCTGACCGACATACATTACAAACCCACTGACTCACATGGCTATCTGGACTACACGTCTTCCCACCCTGCCCCCTGTAAAGACTCCATCCCCTACTCCCAATTCCTCCGCCTACGCCGCATCTGTTCCCAGGATGAGACATTTCATACCAGGGCATCGGAAATGTCCTCGTTCTTCAGGGAACGGGGATTCCCCTCCGCCACCATAGACGAGGCTCACACCAGGGTCTCATCCATACCCCGTAACACTGCTCTCTCTCCCCATCCCCGCACACGCAACAAGGGCAGAGTCCCTCTGGTCCTCACCTTTCACCCCACCAGCCGGCAAATACAACACATAATCCTCCGCCATTTCCGCCACCTCCAACGTGACCCCACCACTCGCCACATCTTCCCATCTCCCCCCATGTCTGCCTTCCGCAAAGACCGCTCCCTCCGCAACTCCCTCGTCAATTCTTCTCTTCCCTCCCGCACCACCCCCTCCCCGGGCACTTTCCGTTGCAACCGCAAGAAATGCAACACCTGTCCCTTCACCTCCCCCCTCGACTCCATTCAAGGTCCCAAGCAGTCGTTCCAGGTGCGACAAAGGTTCACCTGTATCTCCTCCAACCTCATCTACTGCATCCGCTGCTCTAGATGTCAGCTAATTTACATCGGTGAGACCAAGCGTAGGTTGGGCGACCGTTTCGCCGAACACCTCCGCTCAGTCCGCCTTAACCTACCTGACCTCCCGGTGGCTCAGCACTTCAACTCCCCCTCCCATTCCCAATCCGACCTCTCTGTCCTGGGTCTCCTCCATTGCCAGAGTGAGCAACAGCGGAAATTGGAGGAACAGCACCTCATATTCCGTCTGGGGTCCTTGCGCCCTTATGGCATCAACATTGAATTCCCCCAATTTGGCTAGCCTGTGCTGTCCCCTCCCCTTCCTTCACCCTCTAGCTGTCTCCTCCCACCCTCCCATCCGCCCGCCCTCGGGCTCCTCCTCCTCCCTTTTTCCTTCTTTCTTTCCCCACCCCCCATCAGTCTGAAGAAGGGTTTCGGCCCGAAACGTCGCCTATTTCCTTCGCTCCATAGATGCTGCTGCACCCGCTGAGTTCCTCCAGTAATTTTGTGTACCTGTCTCATCCTCCAGCTTGGAGCAGAAGTCCCTTTTGGCCTTTTTGATGGCCTTACCAAGGTCGTATCTGGTCTTCATGTAGGCCACTGTATCATCGGACATGAATGCCCTGTGTCTGGACTTTAGAAGAGTGCGGATCTCAAAGTTCATCCAAGGTTTCTGATTGGGAAACACTCGGAAGGTTTTTGTAGGGATGCAGTCCTCCACACATTTCTTTATGAAGTCTGTAACGACTGTGGCGTATTCGTTCAAGTCCGTTGCCGAGTCCTTGAACATTGCCCAGTCTACAGACTCCAAACAGTCCTGGAGTTGTTCTTCTGCCCCCCCCGACCAGCTCTGTGCTGTCCTCACTTCTGGGGGTGCGCTCTTTAATTGCTGCTTGTAGGCAGGAAGAAGCAGCACCGCGGTATGGTCGGACTTACCGAAGTGAGGGTGAGGGTGATAGAACGATAGGCATTCTTGATGGTGGTGTAGCAGTGGTCGAGGGTGTTAGGTCCTCTGGTGCAGCAGGAGACATGTTGGTGGAAGTTGGGGAGTGATTTCTTGAGGTTCGCTTTATTGAAGTCCCCAGCAATGGTGGTAAATGCCTCGGGGTAAGACGTCTGGTGTTTGTTGACCACGGCGTGCAGCTCCTCCAGTGCCAGACGGACATCTGCCTGGGGTGGGATGTAGACCGTGGTCAGGATAACGGAGGTGAATTCTCTTGGGAGGTAGAAGGAACGGCACTTCACCGCCAGATGTTCGAGGTGTGGAGAGCAGGAGTTGGACAGGACTGCCACGTCGGAACACCACGCAGAGTTGACCATGAGGCAGATGCCCCTTCCTCTCCCTTTCCCAGATGCCAGGGTACGGTCCATACGGTGGATGGAGCACCCTTCAGGCTGGACCGCTGAATCTGGGGAGCTGGGGGTGAGCCATGTCTCTGTGAAACAGAACACAGAGCATTCCCTCAGCTCCCTTTGATAAAGCAGTCTTGCCCTTAAGTCCTCCACCTTGGGCCAAAATGCTCTTCCTGGGCTAATACGAGCATTTTGGGCAAAAGGGACTGGTTTCTCGGCTAATAGCGTCCTTGTGGGACGAAATGAGTGGTTTCAGGCAGGCCAAGCAACTCATTTCATTTCATTTCCATTGCCATTTCAGTTTCAAGCACAGGGCAGGCCAAACAACTCATCTCATTATCATTTCATTTCATTTCCATCGGCACCAGTTTCAAGCACAGGGCAGGCCAAACAACTCATTTTATTTTCATTAAGGGCTAATAAATCATTTATTGCAAGTACATTGCATACTCACAGTTCAGTTGACTCACAGCAGAATCACAGTTGCGGCTCTTCCTCGCGATCTTCCTGAGTGACTGACACACGTCCAGGCATCCGGGGTTTTATAGTCCTGCCCCCCCCCCCCCCTGGAAGGGGTGTGACCTTCATCATGGTGAATGACAGGCGAGAGGACCAATCAGCTGATCTCAAGATTTTTTAAACATTCATAACTTTTTTTTTTCATCGATCGGAAAAATCATCAGGGTTGCCTCACCGTAGGAAGACTGTGAGTAAGATGGGCAAAAATCATAGCGATGTAGGGTAGCATTTTTTTCTAAAATCAATATACAGCGCAGACAGGAAGTGGTCAAGATGAGATTTTTAGTTATATATATATACATACAAGCGACATTTGTCAGTGGTTAATAATTCTTTATTATCACATTTACAGACATAGAGTGAAATTATTTTATTGCATACAGTTCAGAAGTGGCAGTCCTGTCCAACTCCTGCTCTCCACACCTTGAACATCTGGCGGTGAAGTGCCGTCCCTTCTACCTCCCGAGAGAATTCACCTGCGTTATCCTGACCGCGGTCTACATCCCACCCCAGGCAGACGTCCGTCTGGCACTGGAGGAGCTGCAGGCCGTGGTCAACAAACACCAGACGTCTTACCCCGAGGCATTTACCAGCATTGCTGGGGACTTCAATAAGGCGAACCTCAAGAAATCACTCCCCAACTTCCACCAACATGTCTCCTGCTGCACCAGAGGACCTAACACCCTCGACCACTGCTACACCACCATCAAGAATGCCTATCGTTCTATCCCTCGCCCTCACTTCGGTAAGTCCGACCATACCGCGGTGCTGCTTCTTCCTGCCTACAGGCAGCAATTGAAGAGCGCACCCCCAGAAGTGAGGACAGCACAGAGCTGGTCGGGGGGGGCAGAAGAACAACTCCAGGACTGTTTGGAGTCTGTAGACTGGGCAATGTTCAAGGACTCGGCAACGGACTTGAACGAATATGCCACAGTCGTTACAGACTTCATAAAGAAATGTGTGGAGGACTGCATCCCTACAAAAACCTTCCGAGTGTTTCCCAATCAGAAACCTTGGATGAACTTTGAGATCCGCACTCTCCTGAAGTCCAGACACAGGGCATTCACCTCCGATGATACAGTGGCCTACATGAAGACCAGATACGACCTTGGTAAGGCCATCAAAAAGGCCAAAAGGGACTTCTGCTCCAAACTGGAGGACGAGACAGATGTTCGGCAGCTGTGGCAGGGTCTGAATGCAATCACCTCCTACAAGGCAAAACCAGGAGGCAGCTCGAATGCCGGTGTAACATCACTCCCTGACGAGCTCAATGCGTTTTACGCACGCTTTGACAGGGAAAATACTGATGTGCCTTCCCGATCCCCCATTCGCTGCGATGGCATTTCAGTCTCAGTCACAGAGGCCGATGTCAGGAAATCCTTCAGGGGGGTGAACCCCCGAAAAGCACCTGGACCTGATGGTATACCCGGTCGTGTTCTAAAAACCTGTGCGGACCAACTGGCGGGAGTTTTTACGGACATTTTCAACCTCTCACTTCTGAGGTCTGAGGTCCCCACCTGCTTTAAAAGGGCATCAATTATACCGGTGCCCAAGAAGAGTAAGGTGACATGTCTCAATGACTATCGACCAGTGGCACTAACGCCGGTGGTGATGAAGTGCTTTGAGAGGTTGATCATGGAGCAAATCAACTCCTACATCGACAAAAACCTGGACCCACTGCAGTTCGCGTACCGCCACAACAGATCAACGGTGGATGCGATCTCGCTGGCCCTCCACTCCGCACTGGACCACTTGGACAACAAAAACTCATATGTCAGGATGTTATTCATTGATTACAGCTCGGCATTTATGACAATCATCCCCTCCAAACTGGTTACCAAACTCGCAGAACTGGGTCTCTGCGCATCCCTCTGCAACTGGATCCTTGACTTCCTCGTCCACAGACCACAGTCTGTTCGTATTGGTGGAAATGTGTCAGCCTCAATAACAATCAGCACGGGAGCACCTCAAGGCTGCGTGCTCAGCCCCCTGCTGTACTCACTCTATACCCATGACTGCGTAGCGAACCACAGTGCGAACTCCATCATCAAGTTCGCTGACGACACCACTATTGTGGGGCGTATCACTGATTGGGATGAGTCAGAGTACAGAAGAGAGATCGAGCAACTGTCCATATGGTGCCAGCGCAATAACCTGGCCCTCAACACCAGCAAAACCAAGGAACTGATTGTGGACTTTGGAAGGAGTAGGAGGGGGACCCACAGCCCCATTTATATCAACGGGTCGATGGTTGAAAGGGTCAAGAGCTTCAAATTCCTGGGCGTGCACATCTCTGAAGATCTTTCCTGGTCCGAGAACACTAATGCAATCATCAAAAAAGCACATCAGCGCCTCTACTTTCTGAGAAGATTACGGAGAGTCGGATTGTCAAGGAAGACTCTCTCTAACTTCTACAGGTGCACAGTCGAGAGCATGCTGACCGGTTGCATCGTGGCTTGGTTCGGCAATTTGAACGCCCTGGAGAAGAAAAGACTACAAAAAGTAGTAAACACTGCCCAGTCCATCATCGGCTCTGACCTTCCTTCCATTGAGGGGATTTATCGCAGTCGCTGCCTCAAAAAGGCTGGCAGTATCATCAAAGACCCACACCATCCTGGCCACACACTCATCTCCCTGCTACCTTCAGGTAGAAGGTACAGGAGCCTGAAGACTGCAACAACCAGGTTCAGGAATAGTTACTTCCCCTCAGCCATCAGGCTATTAAACCTGGCTCGGACAAAACTCTGATTATTACCAACCACTTTCTGTTATTTGCACTATCAGTTTATTTATTCATGTGTGTATATATTTATATCATGGTATATGGACACATTTATCTGTTTTGTAGTAAATGCCTACTATTTTCTGTGTGCTTAAGCAAAGCAAGAATTTCATTGTCCTATACAGGGACACATGACAATAAACTCACTTGAACTTGAACTTGAACTTGAATGTATCTGTTCAGGATAGCAACACTTTTCTGAAAGTGCCAACAAAATCTCCTGGACCACCCATATTGAAGCAATGGCCAAGAAAGCAACCCAACGCCATCCTTAGAAGGCTTATTACGTTCAGCATGTCCCCAACAACTCTCATCAACTTCTACATATCTGCCGTAGAAAGCATTTTATCGGGATGCATCACAGCATGGTTTGGGAACAGCTCCAAGCCCGCAAGAAATCGCAGAGAATTGTGGACACAGCCTAGACCATCACACAAACCAACTCCCTTCCATTGACTCCATTTATACGTCACGCTGCCTCGGCAAGGCCAGCAGCATAATCAAGGATGAGTCGTACCCTGGCCACTCCCTCTTCTCCCCTCCCATCGGGCAAAAGGTATGGAAGTGTGAAAACGCACACCTCCAAATTCAGACAGTTTCTTCCCAGCTGTCATCAGTCAACTGAACCATCCTAGAAAAATTAAGAGAGCAGTCCGAAACTACTATCTACCTCATTGGAGATCTTTGTTCGGACTTTACTGGCTCAATCTTGCACTAAACATCATTCACGTTATTTTCTTTATCATGTATCTGTATACTGCGGATGGCTCGATTGGAATCATGTATTGTATTTCCGCTGACTGGTTTGCACGCAACAAAAGCTTTTCACTGTACCTTGCGGTGCTGGTTGAAGGTGGTTACATAGAAACATAGAAAATAGGTGCAGGAGTAGGCCATTCGGCCCTTCGAGCCTGCACCACCATTCAATATGATCATGGCTGATCATCCAACTCAGTATCCTGTACCTGCCTTCTCTCCATACCCCCTGATCCCCCTAGCCACAAGGGCCACATCTAACTCCCTCTTGAATATAGCCAATGAACTGGCCTCAACTACCCTCTGTGGCAGAGAGTTCCAGAGATTAATCACTCTCTGTGTGAAAAATGTTTTTCTCATCTCAGTCCTAAAAGATTTCCCCTTTATCCTTAAACTGTGACCCCTTGTTCTGGACTTCCCCAACATCGGGAACAATCTTCCTGCATCTAGCCTGTCCAACCCCTTAAGAATTTTGTAAGTTTCTATAGATCCCCCCTCAATCTTCTAAATTCTAGCGAGTACAAGCCGAGTCTATCCAGTCTTTCTTCATATGAAAGTCCTGACATCCTAGGAATCAGTCTGGTGAACCTTCTCTGTACTCCCTCTATGGCAAGAATGTCCTTCCTCAGATTAGGAGCAAAGCTGTATGCAATACTCAAGGTGTGGTCTCACCAAGACCCTGTACACCTGCAGTAGAACCTCCCTGCTCCTATACTCAAATCCTTTTGCTATGAATGCTAACATACCATACGCTTTCTTCACTGCCTGCTGCACTTGCATGCCTACTTTCAATGACTGGTGTACCATGACACCCAGGTCACATTGCATCTCCCCTTTTCCTAATCGGCCACCATTCAGGTAATAGTCTACTTTCCTGTTTTTGCCACCAAAGCGGATAACCTCACATTTATCCACATTATACTGCATCTGCCATACATTTGCCCACTCACCCAGCCTATCCAAGTCATCTTGCAGTCTCCTAGCATCCTCCTCACAGCTAACACTGCCCCCCAGCTTTGTGTCATATGCAAACTTGGAGATATTGCATTCAATTCCCTCGTCCAAATCATTAATATATATTGTAAATAGCTGGGGTCCCAGCACTGAGCCTTGCGGTACCCCACTAGTCACTGCCTGCCATTCTGAAAAGGACCCGTTAACTCCTACTCTTTGCTTCCTGTCTGCCAGCCAGTTCTCTATCCACATCAATACTGAACCCCCAATACCGTGTGCTTTAAGTTTGTATACTAATCTCTTATGTGGGACCTTGAAAGTCCAGATATAACACATCCACTGGTTCTCCCTTATCCACTCTACTAAGTTACATCGGGAGGAGGAGGAGCCATCTTGGTGAACGGCTGCTAGCCAGCAGCCGTCCGTTTTAATTCGTTTTTTTTTATAGTTTTTAATGAGTCCTGTTTTTCGTTCGTAGGGGATATGGTCTTTTTAATGTGGGGGGTAGGTGTCAACTTTATTTCTAGGTCCCTACCTGGTCGGTGTGGCAGCTTTTTCTCCGGGCTGCCCGTCGACCCGTCCTCGTGGCCTACCAGCGGGCTTGGAGCGCCGTTTCCTGGCGGGGACCGCCCAGCATCTCGGCCTTGGTGGTGGCACAGCGCTGGAGCGCTATCGCGGAGCGGGCGATGCCTTGCCTGGGTCGCCGCGCTGGAGCGACGCGCTGGAGCTCTGGTGAGCTGGACCGCCAAGAGCTACATCTCCGGGCTGCGGGTCTGCGGAGCGGAGAGGCGGCGCCGAGTTTAACATCGGGAGCCTGGGAGCTCCAAACCGGCGCGACCTTGTCGGCTTCGGCAGCCGCGGTCTCCAACCAGGAAGCGGCCGTTTCAGGTGGCCCAGCCGCCGAGAGGACTCTCCCGACGCCGGGGCAACACCACCCGGCCAGAACGGCCAGGAACATCGGGCCTCCGTAGAGGCAATTGCGGTGGCCTCAATAGGCCTGACTTCGGGGTGAACTTGGGGTGGGGACTGGACATTGTGCCTTCCCCACAGTGGTATCCACTGTGGGGGGATGATTTTTTTGTCTAATGTAGTCCTGTAGGTCTGTGTCCAAGATGGCTGCCGTGAAGAGAGAGTGGACGCTGGCGCGCTTTGGCTGCCGCTGCTCTCTCTTCACATTGTGTTTTTGATTTTCTGTTTTTGGACTGAATTCTGTTTTTAATTTGTGTCTCTGTGATGTCTTTATTACTTATTTTATTCTGATTATATGTTTTTATTCCTATTAATCTATGTAAGGTGTCCTTAAGATGTCTGAAAGGCGCCCATTAAATAAAATGTATTATTATTATTATTATCCTCGAAAAATTCTATAAGATTCGTCAGACATGATTTACCTTTCATAAATCCATGCTGACTTTGTCCAATGATTTCACCTCTTTCCAAATGTGCTGCTATCCCATCTTTAATAACTGACTCTAGCAGTTTCCCCAGTACCGATGTTAGACTAACTGGTCTGTAATTCCCCATTTTCTCTCTCCCTCCCTTTTGAAAAAGTGGGGTTACATTAGCTACCCTCCAATCCTCAGGAACTACTCCAGTATCTAAAGTGTTTTGAAAAATTATCACATGCATCCACTATTTCTGGGGCTACTTCCTTAAGTACTCTGGGATGCAGCCTATCTGGCCCTGGGGATTTATCAGCCTTTAATCCATTCAATTTACCTAACACCACTTCCCGGCTTACCTGGATTTCACTCAGTTCCTCCATCTCATTTGACCCCCGGTCCCCTGCTATTTCCGGCAGATTAAGTAAGTCTTCCTTAATGAAGACAGAACCAAAGTAGTTATTCAATTGGTCTGCCATGTCCTTGTTCCCCATGATCAATTCACCTGTTTCTGACTGCAAGGGACCTACATTTGTTTTAACTAATCTTTTTCTCTTCACATATCTATAAAAACTTTTGCAGTCAGTTTTTATGTTCCCTGCCAGTTTTCTTTCATAATCTATTTTCCCTTTCCTAATTAAGCCCTTTGTCCTCCTCTGCTGGACGCTGAATTTCTCCCAGTCCTCTGGTATGCTGCTTTTTCTGGCTAATTTGTATGCTTCATCTTTTGTTTTGATACTATCCCTGATTTCCCTTGTTATCCACGGATGCACTACCTTCCCTGATTTATTCTTTTGCCAAACTGGGATGAACAATTGTTGTAGTTCATCCATGCAGCCTTTAAATGCCTTCCATTGCATATCCACCGTCAACCCTTTAAGAATCAATTGCCAGTCTATCTTGGCCAATTCACGTCTCATACCCTCAAAGTTACCTTTCTTTAAGTTCAGAACCCTTGTTTCTGAATTAATTATGTCACTCTCCATCCTAATGAAGAACTCAACCATATTATGGTCATTCTTGCCCAAGGGGCCACGCACAACAAGACTGCTAACTAACCCTTCCTCATTACTTAATACCCAGCCTTCTCTCTCGTTGGTTCCTCTACATGTTGGTTTAGAAACCTGCCCGGAGGTTGTTGGTAGTGGAAGGTAAGACCTCCCTGGTGGAATAAAACTGGGTGAAAAAAAGGTCTTACCTTCCACTACCAGCAACCTCCGGCAACCACCTTCAACTAGCATCGCAACCGGCTTCGACTAAAAAATTACCGATTTTTAAAACCGCAACCTATTTTTAGTCGTGGCCTGTTTTGAATTTTTTGAAATAATCGCCGGAACATAGAAGGAGCTCGGCCACGCGGAAACCACTTTCCACCCTTAGGGAGAGTGACAAAAACCTCCGGGAACCTCACGGAAACCTTGGGTGAGGTGCAAGGTCTCCAGAGGTTTCCGTTCAGGTTTCCTAAGTGGGACAGGGGCATTACTTTCATAGACTGATGAACAAGGACCCCCAGATCCCGTTGTACTTCTCCTTTTCCCCAACTTGACGCCATTTAGATAGTAATCTACCTTCCTGTTTTTGCTACCAAAGTGGATAACCTCACATTTATCCGCATTAAACTTCATCTGCCATGCACTGCCCACTCCCCTAACCTGTCCAAGTCACCTTGCATTCTCATAGCATCCTCCACACAGTTCACACTGCCCCCCAGCTTTGTGTCATCTGCAAATTTGCTAATGCTCCTTTGAATCCCTTCATCCAAATCATTGATGTATATTGTAAAGAGCTGCGGTCCCAGCACCGAGCCTTGCGGTACCCCACTAGTCACTGCCTGCCATGTTTGCAATGTGCACTCAGAAGAAAAAACAAATCCCTGGAGTTTGCAGGAAGTTGCACAATAACAGATGGTGGCCTCCAGTGTTCTGACTTTTAATGAAATGAAATATGTTCGGACACATTTTGCTCATTAAAGCTCTGCTCTGACCTGGTCTCTGTTGTACTATGTATGCTGGGAATCATTTCAACAGATGAGCATTGCACGGGAGCAAACCACTGTATTGCACATTTTTGAACTCTATAGTTTTTTTTTAAAGAAGTCAGTGTTATTAGTAAGGGTCTCGACCCGAAATGTCACCCATTCCTTCTCTCCAGAGATGCTGCCTGGCCCGCTGAGTCACTCCAAAATATTGTGTCTATCTTCAGTTTAAACCAGCATCCGCAGTTCCTTCCTACACAGTATTATTAGTCTGATGGATTCCTGAAACAATCCTGTGCATATTCTATTCGGATTTCATACTACAAAATAGTGAAATGTCCGGATGGAGTGGATGTGGTGAGTTCAAAAGTGATAGCAGCAATATTAGGCCATTCGGCCCATCGCCTGCTCTGCCATTCAACCATGGCTGATGTGTCTTCCTCTCTCAACCCCATTCTCTTGCCTCCTCCCCATAACACCTGGCGCCCGTACCAATCAAGAATCTATCTATCTCTGCTTCTAAAATATCCATTCACTTGGCCTCCACAGCCTTCTGTGGAGGTTTCCACTAGTGGGAGAGTCTAGGAGCAGAGGCCATATCCTCAGAATAAAAGGGTGCACCTTTGGAAAGGAGATGAGAATGAATAGCAGTAACAGGATCGGTCCGAGTCAGCATGGATTTATAAGGGAAATCATGCTTGATTAATCTTCTGGAATTTTTTGAGGATGTAACTAAGAAAATGGACAAGGGAGAGTCAGTGGATGATGTGTACCTGGACTTTCAGAAACCTGTTGACAAGGTCCCACATAGGAGATTAGTGGGCAAAATTAGAGCACATGGTATTGGGGGTAGGGTACTGACATGGATAGAGAAGTGGTTGGCAGACAGGAAACAAAGAGTAGGGATTAACTGGTCCCTTTCAGAATGGCAGGCAGTGAGTTGTGGGGTACCACAAAGCTCGGTGCTGGGACCGCAGCTATTTACAATATACATTAATGATTTAGATGGAGGGATTAAAAGAAGCATTAGCAAATTTGCAGATAACACAAAGCTGGGTGGCTGTGTGAACTGTGAGGAGGATGCTATGAGGATGCAGGGTGACTTGGACAGGTTGGGGGAGTGGGCAGATGCCTGGCAGAGGCAGTTTAATGTGGATAAATGTGAGATTATCCACTTTTGTGTCAAGAACAGGAAGACAGATTACTATCTAAATGGTGTCAAGTTGGGAAAAGGGGAAGTACAACAAGATCTGGGGGTCCTTGTACATCAGTCACTGAAAGTAAGCATGCAGGTACAGCAGGCAGTGAAGAAAGCTAATGCAATGTTGGCCTTCATAACAGTATAGGAGTATAGGAGGAAAGAGGTCCTTCTGCAGTTGTACCTGTCCCTGGTGAGTCCACACCTGGAGTATTGTGTGCAGTTTTGGTCTCCAAATTTGAGGAAGGATATTCTTGCTATTGAAGTAGTGCAGTGTAGGTTCACGAGGTTAATTCCCGGGATGGCGGGAATGTCATATGTTGGAAGAATGCAGCGACTGGGCTTCCAAACACTGGAAGTTGGAAGGATGAGAGGATATATTATTGAAACATATAAGATTATTAAGAGATTGGACACGCCAGAGGCAGGAAACATGTTCCCGATGTTGGGGAAGTCCAGAACCAGGGGCCACAGTTTAAGAATAAGAGGTAGGCCATATAGAATGGAGATAAGGGAGATAAACACTTTTTCACACAGAGAGTTGTGAATCTGAGGGATTTTCTGCATCAGAAGGCAGGAGGCGATTCTCTGGATGCTTTCAAGGGAGAGTTAGATAGAGCTCTTAAAGTTAGCGGAGTCAAGGGATATGGGGAGAAGGCAGGAACGGGATACTGATTGTGGATGATCAGCCATGATCACAATGAATGGTGGTGCTGGCTCGAAGGGCCGAATGGCCTACTCCTGCACCTATTGTCTATTGTCTATTGAGAAGGAATTTCTTTAGTCAGAGGGTGATGAATCTGTGAAATTAATTGGCTGTGGAGGCCTAGTGAATGGATATTTTTAAGGCAGAGATTGACAGGTTCTTGATTAGTACTGATGTCAAAGGTTGTGGGGAGAAGGCAGGAGAATGGGGTTAGGAGGGAGAGATAGATCAGCGATGATTGAATGGCGGAGTAGACTTGATGGGCTGAATGGCCTAATTCTACTCCTAGAACCTATGACCTTATGAACTACTGGGTGACATCATCTCCATCGAGTTCATGGCTAACTGTCTAATAATATATGTGTAAGACCCGAAACGTCACCCATTCCTTCTCTCCAGAGATGTTGCCTGTCCCGCTGAGTTACTCCAGTATTACGTGTCTATCGTCTGTCTAATAATATATCTTGTGTAACACGAACCAGAATCTCCAGAACCAAACCTTTCTTCACATGAATGTAAACATTGGGCAGAGAAAAGTTGTTCCAATATCTGATTAGAACTGATTAATAACAGTGTCTCTTGTTCCTCCACTCCCTCACACACTTGCTTGCATTACCCTGTCACAATATTATGTTGCATATGTCAGAAAGATTGGTCGAAAAATAAGTCCAAAATAAAATACTACACTTGTTATTAAAAGTTTGGTTCAGTCAAAATTGTTCTGGTCCCATCTGGCTCAAGGAGCCCAAGGTGGTGTAGCGTTAAAATTGCTGCCTTGCAGCACCAGAGACCCGGGTTCGATCCTAACTACAGGTGCTGTCTGTCTCCCAGTGACCTGAGTGGGTTTTCTCTGAGGTCTTCGGCTTCCACCCTCACTCCAAAGATGTGCAGGTTTGTAGATGAATAGGTTTCGGTAAAATTGTAAATTGTCCCCAATGTGTGCAGGATAGCGCCAGTGTACGGAGATCGCTGGTTGGCGCGGATTCGGTAGGCCAAATGCCTGTTTCCATGTTGTATCTCTAAACTAAACAATGGTTTGGTGATTATAGCTTCCAAGAGGAGAATTTAAATACTGTCACGGTTGTTACAGATATTACATCTAATGCAGCTTTGACTGTCCAACCCCACCTCATATTGTGTAGAAATAAAGTATTGCAGATGCTGGATAATACACAAAAGGACACAAAGTGCGGGAGTAACTCAGCGGGTCAGGCAGCATCTCTGGAGAACATGGATAGGTAACGTTACGGATCGGTACCATTCTCAATTATATCATGTTGCTTTGCACATAGCAGCTGTGTGTGTGTGTGTGTGTGTGTGTGTGTGTGTGTGTGTGTGTGTGTGTGTGTGTGTGTGTGTGTGTGTGTGTGTGTGTGCGCGCGTGTGTGTGTGTGCGCGCGCGTGCATGCATGTGCGTGTGTTTGTGAGTGCGTGTGCACGTGCCAATGCGTATTTGCGTGCGTGCATGCATGCACGTGTTGTGTGTATTTGTGTGCATGCGTGCATATATGTGTGCGCGGTGTGTGCTTACATGCACGTGTGCGTGGGCGCCGTGTGTGTGAGTGCGTGTGCCTGTGCGCGTGAGTGCGCGTGCGAATACGTGAGCGTTCATGCATGTGTGGAGGAAATGAAACTTGGCACAAGGTGACAGTTTATTTGTACTGTTTGTAATATTTAAAGCCTTTTTAATGCAGTTCAACCCACACACAGGGTTTGATTGTGTTGAATGAAGAAGCGAGGGGAAACAGGAAACAAAAAATGTAAAATTCATCTGCATGGTGCACGAGTGTTGGCTTTTCCTGCGCCCTTAAGGGTCAGTCCCACTTGGGCGTCATTTGCGCGTCATTTACACGACATCATTTATGCGTCACAATACACGTGATGCGCGCGTGGCGAGGCGTGGTGGCGTAGGCAGTGAAGCGCGGTTGCGCGCGACACCCCAGAATTTTGGGTTTCACAAAATCTTCGCGCGCGGCCTGCATGACTTGCAAATGACACACAAGTGGGACTGGCCCTTTAGGGTAACGTCTCTCTGTATGACCTTTAAGTAACAAATAATATCGATGAGTTCTCTGGTCACTGCCTTCTAACTACCATCTTCCAGTCCCGCCTCAAGACCCATCTCTTCACCTCTGCCTATCCTTAGCCCCACGTCCCCCTCCCTTTTCATCTGTGCATTCATTTGCCTCATATTGTGTTTTGAATTGAATTCTGTCTTTACTTTGTGTACTAGTCATGTCTCTACTATTTATTTCATTCCCCTTACATGTTTTTCCTCTACCTGCTAAATTTTTGTAAGGTGTCCTTGAGATTCTATAAAGGCGCCCATAAATAAAATTTATTATTATTATTATTATTATTATTATTATTATTATTATTATTAATGGTATGAAATGCATTCAAATGTATTTTGTTCCCCGTCCTTCTTTGCAGCAAGTTGCAACTCAGCTTAGAATTACAATGGTATCAGCCGTCCGTTAATTCTCTTATTCTATGTGGTGTTAGCCTAAAAAGAGGAAAGGAAATATGTGCATCAATATTGTACCTCTCATTTCAAGCCACTTTCGTGATATCGGAAAGCTCTTTGAGGTCAATTAATCACTGTTGAAACAGGGGTAGCGGGGTGGGATAGAGGGAAACATAGTCAAGAGTGTTTTATTGTCATTTGTCCCAGATGGAACAATGACATTCTTACTTGAAGCAGCACAACAGAATATGTAAACATCATTCATCATCGCTGAAAACATTAGCGACGCAGTGGTGCTGGTTTCTAACGGGAACGGTGACGGACGCACCACACATCTCTGTCCTCCAGTTCCTGCGGACCTCCGCCGCTGGAAGTACAGGGTTTTGGTGTGTGTGTGCTTTATCATCATTCCTTACAATGCCGTGTACGACAGTGATCGCAACTTCTACTGAAGTGTGGATGGCCGTTGGCTCGCTCGGAGCTCGTCCGCCCTTTGACAGGCCTTGCGTTCGGTCCTGCTGGGGGTCCACAGTCCTCTCCTCACCTGGTGGTGAATCTGTGGGGTTCTTTGCCACAGAAGGCTGTGGAGGCCAAGTCAATGGATATTTTTAAGGCAGAGAAGAAAGATTCTTGATTAGTACGGGTGTCAGAGGCTATGGGGAGAAGGGGAGAGATTGGGGTTAGGAGGGAGAGATAGATCAGCCATGATTGAATGGCGGAGTAGATTTGATGGGCCAGATGGCTTGGTTCTACACCTATCACATATGACCTTAGTGTGCTAAGCGTATAGGAAGGAACTGCAGGACCCAGTCTGAAGAAGGGTCTCGAACCGAAACGTCACCTATTCCTTTTCTCCAGAGATGCTGCCTGACCCAGCTGAGTTACTCTAGCATTTTGCGTCTATCTACAGTGTGTTAATAAAGTTCTGGCATTGTAACGCATCAGTTCCAGAGACTCAGCTTTTAGCACAGGTCTCCTTTGAAAACGAGAGGGAAATTTCTTCCCTGTAGGGATGGCCAGAGCTAATCCTTCATTCATCAGCCGTGGGCCAGATAAGAGGAAGAGGAAGAGGGAGAGGGAGAGGGAGAGGGAGAGGGAGAGGGAGAGGGAGAGGGAGAGGGAGAGGGAGAGGGAGAGGGAGAGGGAGAGGGAGAGGGAGAGGGGGAGGGAGAGGGAAAGGAGAGAGAGAGAGAGAGAGAGAGAGAGAGGGAGAGGGGAGAGAGAGAGGGGAAAGAAAGCGAGAAGGAAAGAGAGAAAGAGAGAGAGAGAGAGAGAGAGGGAGAGGAAGAGAGAGAGAGAGCTTCCTCCCAAAACACCGTACCACTGACCACATTTATACCCTCCACACCCTCATTGAAAAACATGTACACCAAACGAAAAATGGGAAAATATTCGCCTGTTTTATTGACTTTGAGAAAGCATTTGACTCTATTTGGCATGAAGGGCTCTATTACAAACTCCTCGGCTGTGGTATAGGAGGAAAGGTATATGACCTTATCAAATCAATGTATCTGAATAATAAATGTGGCGTTAAAATTGGGGACAAACGCACTGATCCCTTCACCCAGGGAAGAGGCATCCGGCAAGGCTGCAATCTGAGCCCGACACTGTTTAATGTACATATCAACGATTTGGCAGTAATGTTGGACCAGAGCACAGCGCCGGGCCTCTGTCTTCTAGACAGAGAGGTAAAATCCCTGTTTTATGCGGATGACTTGGTTCTGCTGTCCCTTACAGAACAGGGACTGCAGCAACAGTTGGACCTACTTGATGAGTACTGCCAAAATTGGGCCCTGGCAGTAAATCTAAAGAAAACCAACATCATGATTTTTCAGAAAAGACCCAGATGCCAGGAAGAGAAATACAAATTTAGTCTCAATGGTACTGTTATCGAACACACTATGAGCTATACTTACCTTGATCTAACTATCTCAGCATCAGGGAACTTCAATATGGCAGTGAGTGCACTAAAAGAGAAAGCTCGAAGAGCTCTGTATGCAATAAAAAGAAGATTCTACAACATCCAAATCCCAATTAAAATCTGGCTTAAAATATTTGACAGTGTAATCCAGCCTATTGCGCTTTATGGTAGCGAAGTATAGGGACCGCTCAGTCACCATAGTTATAGTAAATGGGAAAAACATACAACGGAGGCCCTGCATGCGGTATTTTGTCGGAACACCCTCCGTATCCAAAGGAAAACACCAACAAACGCATGTCGGGCGGAACTAGGCAGCTACCCACTGATAATAAATATCCAGAAAAGAGCACTAAATTTTTGGAATCACCTTAAATCTAGCCCCCCACATTACCCGCCAGTTTAAAGCCCTTCAAACACAAGAGGGGAGCCCAGAAAAGAGTTCCCTGTGTCAGTTGGTACTGAGACTAACTACCCCTATTCAGTTAAACCCTATCCAGTTAAACCCTGACCGGCCCCAGATCAATACTGGCCCCCAATCGCAAATTAGAGTGAACCAAATTATCAAACAATGTAAAGAAACGTACTTGGAATATTGGGATAAAGAAACCAAAAGCCAAAGCAGATTAGAATGTTACCGTTCCCTAAAAAGAGATTATAAATTGGCAGACTATCTCTCAACTGTTAGAGACATAAAGCAGAGACAGACCCTCACCAAATACAGGTTAAGTGACCACTATTTGGCAGTTGAAAAAGGAAGACAGAAGAGATTCTGGCAACCAAGAGAAAACAGAATATGCGGCCACTGTTTAACAGATGAGGTTGAAACAGAGGTGCACTTCCTCCTAAAATGCAATAAATTTGACAAAACAAGGAAAGCATACTTTGACAAACTCAGTGTGGCAACCCCTGATTTTAAAGAACTAGATGATACATCAAAACTAAGAATAATCCTTGGCGAAGGAAATACGGCACATCTTGGTGCACAATACGTAACAGCATGCCATAACCTGAGAGACAGTGAGTGACCAACATGCACATATATACGCATACACTAATCGACATTAACTAACACTAAGAAATTAATATTGAATTGCTAAACTTGCTATTGTGTTGTACTGCTTACAGCTACAAGAACGTGTAGCAATCAATAAAGGGCTATAGGCCTATTGCGAGTTTATGTACAGGGACACCTATCCATACACTGTATACTTGTATTTATACTTATGCATTTCAAATATGTATGTCATGTTTTATACTTTGGCAATATAACAATGTTTTTTTTATCATGCCAATAAAGTTTTTAAATTGAAAATTGAAATTGAAAATTGAAAATTGAGAGAGAGGGCAAGAATGTGGGAGTGAAGGAGGGAGAGTGAGAGAGAGCGAGAGATTGAGAGAGAGAGAGAGAGAGAGGGAAAGAAAGTGAGAGGGAAAGAGAGAGAGTGAGAGAGAGAGAGAGACACATGCATGCATACATACACGCACACACATAAAACAAACAAACAATAATAGTGCAAAATGACAAGACCAATGTCCCCAAGTCCAACTCAACAACGATAAGACAGAATTCCTCCTCATAGGCTCCAAAGCCACACTCAGCAAAATCAATAACCCCACTCTCACCATCGACAGCACCACTGTCTCCCCATCTCCCCAGCCCCACAACCTTGGAGTGATCTTTGATTCCACCCTCTCCCTTGAGCCTCACATCCGCCATGTCATTAAAACCTCCTTCTTTCATCTCCGCAACATCGCCAAACTCAGACCCTCTCTCACACCTCCCGCTGCTGAAAGACTCATCCATGCCTTCATCTCCTCCCGACTGGACTATTGCAACTCACTTCTCCTTGGCATCAGCTCCATCTACATCAACCGACTCCAACTGGTCCAGAACGCAGCCGCCCGACTCATCACCTGGCATCACATCACTCCAGTCCTCAAACAACTTCACTGGCTTCCCATCTCCCACCGGATCACCTACAAAATCCTTATCCTCACCTACAAAGCCCTCCACCATCTGGCCCCCCCCATATCTCACTGACCTCCTCTCCCCCTACCAACCCTCACGGTCCCTCAGATCCACATCAGCCGGTCTCCTCTCCATCCACAAGTCCAACCTCCGCAGTTTTGGGGACAGAGCCTTCTCCAGGGCGGCTCCCAGGCTCTGGAACTCCCTCCCCCAACTGATCCGCAATTCCGTGTCCCTCACCATCTTCCAGTCCCACCTCAAGACCCATCTCTTCACCTCTGCCTATCCTTAGCCCCACGTCCCCCTCCCTTTTCATCTGTGCATTAATTACCTCATATTGTGTTTTGAATTGAATTCTGTCGTTACTTTGTGTACTAGTCATGTCTCTACTATTTATTTCATTCCCCTTACATGTTTTTCCTCTACCTGCTAAATTTTTGTAAGGTGTCCTTGAGACTCTTGAAAGGCGCCCATAAATAAAATTTATTATTATTATTATGTAATTCAGAGCTTATTTGAGGTTGTAGTGTTTAATAGCCTGATGGTTGTGGGGCGGTTCCTGAACCTGGACGTTACAATTTTCTTCTTCCCATATCATCAAAGATAAGTTATGGGGAGGCAATAAAATAAAAGGAGTCTTTAGGAATCTCTAGTCATTGAGAGATGGCGGGTGTTCACATTAATCTCTCCAATTTTCCGGCCTTGCAGGCTGACCTTTGGGTGTCTGGCCCAAACCTCCCTCTCTCTATTTGGGCAAAGATAAAACAATTAGCCGTTAACTCCTCTGCACACCGTGGCATTCGGGGAGGTTGCCTCCCTCGACAGTCAGGGAACCATGTAATAATCTGTCAGGTTTACTAGACAACGTCGGACATTGCACATTGACTCCGAGGAGGTCAGCGCTCGGTGATTTATTGGCTTTCATTCATTAAGGTTGATAGAAAACCGATATGCTTGAAGGTGCAGGACGCAAGAAGCACTCAGCATCGCGGGGTGGAAAACGACATGGGTCGTGTTATCTCATTAGGAAGCCTACACACTGACCTTGCCGTCTTGTAACTCATTGTGTTCAAGTCTGTAACTTGAAGCTGAAATAAATACGAGAAAATGGGAAATAAATTAACTGCACTGTCCATTCCAATTCCAATGCAGTTGAAGAATTTCCAGAATGAGATACAGCACGGAAACAGGCCCTTCGGCCCACCGAGTCCGTGCTGACCAGCGATCCCCCGCACGTTAACACTATCCTACACGCACTAAGGTCAACCTTTAATTTATACCAAGCCGATTAAGGGTTTCAGGCCCGAAACGTTGCCTATCTCCTTCGCTCCATAGATGCTGCTGCAACCGCTGAGTTTCTCCAGCATTTTTGTGTACCTTCGATTAACCTACAAACCTGTACGTCTCTGTGGATTGCGGGAGGAAACCGGAGCCCCGGGAGAAAACCCACACGGTCACGGGGAGAACATTCAATCTTCGTACAGACAGCACCCGTAGTCAGGATCGAACCCGGGTCTCCGGCGCTGCAAGCGCTGTAAGGCAGCAACTAAGTGTTTCCCCGATGCTTTATATGTCATAATGCACACCAAAATTGTACAAATGTTTGTGACTCAAAATCTATAAAATGCAAGACAGCCACAAAATGCTGGAGACCCTGGTTCGATCCCGACTACGGGCGCTATCTGTACGGAGTTTGCACATTCTCCCTGTGACCGTGTGGGTTTTCTTCGGGAGCTCTGGTTTCCTCCCGCACTCCAAAGACGTACATAGAACATAGAACATAGAAAATAGGTGCAGGAGTAGGCCATTCGGCCCTTCGAGCCTGCATCGCCATTCAATATGATCATGGCTGATCATCCAACTCAGTATCCTGTACCTGCCTTCTCTCCATACCCCCTGATCCCTTTAGCCACAAGGGCCACATCTAACTCCCTCTTTTGTAGGTTTGTAGGTTAATTGGCTTTGGTAAAAATTGTAAATTGCCCTTATTGCGTGTAGGATAGTGTTAGTGTGCAGGGGCCACTGGTCGGCACGGACTTGGTGGGCAGAAGGGCCTGTTTCTGCGCTGTATCTCTAAACTGAACTAAAAAGTATTTCTGGGAGAAAGTCTATCAACTGGTTGTAGTTTCTTATGCAATGGAAAAAGTTATGAAACCCAGTTTAAAAATATTGCTCTGCAGATTTGGCAGCAGGAGGTTACTATAGCGCAAGCCAACTTGTACTAAAGTCACCTGTGCCTGACTTTTAATTTAATGCCATAGTCTTCAACTTGAAAGTAGTGAAGAAGTCATTCCCTTTTGCAGAATTCCCACGCGTTGTACAGCACATATCCGTCTTTGCCTTGGAAATACCCTGCCATCTGCTGGAGATACTTGTTTCACTGTGCTCACCTTTAGTAATTACATAAATTCCGCTGTTTGATTGAATGTTGCTCTGATCTTTGCCGAAGATTACTGGACATCTCTTTTCCCTCTGCGTGAATCTCGGTTTCTATCGTACACGGATACACTGATTAAGTTATGAGATGTGGGCAAATGTTTGGCAGATGCAGTATAATGTGGATAAATGTGAGGTTCTCCATTTTGGTGGCAAAAACAGGAAAGTAGACTGTTATCTAAATGGTGGCCGACTAGGAAAAGGGGAGATGCAGCGAGACCTGGGTGTCATGGTACACCAGTCATTGAAAGTGGGCATGCAGGTGCAGCAGGCAGTGAAGAAAGCGAATGGTATGTTAGCTTTCATAGCAAAAGGATTTGAGTATAGGAGCAGGGAGGTTCTACTGCAGTTGTACAGGGTCTTGGTGAGACCACACCTGGAGTATTGCGTACAGTTTTGGTCTCCAAATCTGAGGAAGGACATTATTGCCATAGAGGGAGTGCAGAGAAGGTTCACCAGACTGATTCCTGGGATGTCAGGACTGTCTTATGAAGAAAGACTGGATAGACTTGGTTTATACTCTCTAGAATTTAGGAGATTGAGAGGGGATCTTATAGAAACTTACAAAATTCTTAAGGGGTTGGACAGGCTAGATGCAGGAAGATTGCTCCCGATGTTGGGGAAGTCCAGGACAAGGGGTCACAGCTTAAGGATAAGGGGGAAATCCTTTAAAACCGAGATGAGAAGAACTTTTTTCACACAGAGAGTGGTGAATCTCTGGAACTCCCTGCCACAGAGGGTAGTCGAGGCCAGTTCATTGGCTATATTTAAGAGGGAGTTAGATGTGGCCCTTGTGGCTAAGGGGATCAGAGGGTATGGAGAGAAGGCAGGTACGGGATACTGAGTTGGATGATCAGCCATGATCATATTGAATGGCGGTGCAGGCTCGAAGGGCCGAATGGCCTACTCCTGCACCTAATTTCTATGTTTCTATACAAGGGTTGGCGGGTTGGTGCAGCGGTAGAGTAGCTGCCTTTCAGAGCCAGAGACACTGGTTCGATCCTGACTACAGGTGCTGTCGGTACAGAGTTTGTACCTGCTCCCTGTGATCTGCATGGGTTTTCTCCAGGAGCTCCGGTTACTTCCCAAATTCCAAAGTTTGTAGGTTAATTGGCGTTGGTAAAATTGTAAATTGTGCCTAGTGTGTAGGATAGTGTTAGTGTACGGGTTGGCGCAGACTCGGTGGACCAAAGAGCCGGATTCAACGCTGTATCTCTGACATCTAAAGTCTGATACACACATATATAAGCAAGAACTGTTTGTCCTTTCCAGTAGACGTACATGTTTCTCTTAAAAGAAATACACAAAATAACTCTGCAGGTCAGGCAGCATCTCTGGAAACAAGGATGTTTTGGGTTGGGACCCTTCTTCAGACCTATCCGAAATGTCACGTATCCATGTTCCATAGAGATGATCCCTGATCCGCTGAGTTACTCCAGCACTTTGTGCTTTGTTGGTAACCAGCATCTGCGGTTCTTTGGGTCTACAAGAGCCCAGCGATCTTTTTGCTTCATCATCCAGCAATACACTCCAGTTTTAACTCCACATTCAGTTCAGTCTATGTGTAGCCTTGTTGCTATCTAATGCTGCACCTGCTCTTTCCTTCTATGTTCACAAAACCCTAAGAGATAGGAGCAGAATTTGGCCATTCTGCCCATCGAGTCCTCTCCGCCATTGGATCATGGCTGATCTATTTTTCCCTCTCGACCCCATTCTCCTGCCTTCTCCCCATAACCCCTGACACCCGTACTAATCAAGAATCTATCAATCTCCGCTTTAAAAACACCCAATGTCTTGGCCTCCACAGCCATCCGTGACAATTAATTCCACAGATTCACCGCCTTCTGGCTAAAGAAATTGCTCCTCATCTCCATTCATTATTCATGTGTGAACGGGTGAACACCTGGGAAGATCGGCGGGGAGGCTGGCTGGACTATGGTACCTTCCTCAACTTTGGTGCCACTGTGGGGTTATGTTGAGTCATGGACTTCTGTGTTCGTGCTTGTTTAAAAAAATATGTTTCATTTATTTATTATATATTTTTATGTTACTTGATTGTAAGGAAAATCCATTTCGTTGTCTCTTATGAGATAATGACAATAAATTGAATACAATCCAATACAATCCAGCAATGTGAATAATGCATAATGTCTAGAAATGATTCTGCAGTTAAAAAGGCCAGTGAGAACTGGCACAACACGAGTTGAGAGAGAGCAGCAAGAGTTAAGAGTCAGGAGCATTAAATTGGCACGACCACTTGGACCAGAGTAATATAATTCTTACTTGCTCTAGCTTTACAGGCTCATTAAATGCAACAACCCAATGAATTCAATGCCACAGACGGCTGTGAAGGCCTAATCAGTGGATATTTTTCAGGCGGAGATGGACAGAGTCTTCATTAGCAAAGGTGAAAAGGGTTATGGGGAGAAGGCAGTTGAACGAGGTTGAAAGGTAGATCAGCCATGATGTTGGAGAGTAGACTCGATGGGCCTAATGGTCTACTACTGCTCATAAGATCATAAGAGATAAGAGCAGAATTAGGCCATTCGGCCAATCAAGTCTACTCCGCCATTCAGTCATGGCTGATCTATCTCTCCCTCCTAACCCCATTCTACCTGCCTTCTATATAGTATGCACCCATCCTAATCAAGAATCCATCTATCTCTGCCTTCAATATATCCACTGACTTTGCCTACACAGCATTTTGTAGCAAAGAATTCCACAGATTCACCACCCTCTGACGAAAGAAATTCCTCCTCACCCTCTTCCTAAAAGAACATCCTTTAATTCTGACGCTGTGACCTCTAGTCCTTGACTCTCCCACTAGTGGAAACATCCTCTCCACATCCACTCTATCCAGGCCTTTCACTGTACATTTCAATGCCCCTCCCCCCCATTCTTCTAAACTCCAACGAGCACAGGCCCAGTGCAGTCAAACGCTCATCGTAGGTTAACACACTCATTCCCGGGATTATTCTTGTAAACTTCCTCTGGACCTTCCCCAGAGCCAGCACATCCTGGCTCAGATATGCCCCTATGACTTCTGAACGTGAAATTTGGATCAATATTTTTAGGGAGAAATGGGATTGGAATTATTCACACAACCCTTTCAAAGAGGAGGCACAGTCACAGCTCAAATGACCGACGGTGCTTCATAGATAGACAAAAATGCTGGAGAAACTCAGCGGATGAGGCAGCATCCATGGAGCGAAGGAATAGGTGACGTTTCGGGTCGAGGTGCTTCATGAGTCTGTTGTGTTGAAGCATATCCATGTGGATAATTTCCTCAAAATTCAGCATTTGCTAAGTTATTTTATGGTTAGATTCACGGAAATTATCTTCAACAGCTCAACACTTCCGTCGCCCTTTTTAAAATTTTAGTTTAGATACAGCGTGGAGACAGGCCCTGTGGCACACCGAGTCCACGCTGACCAACGATCGCAAGTACACCAGTTCTATGGCAGTGGAGGCTGGTTCTCTGGATACTTTCAAGAGAGAGCTAGATAGGGCTCTTAAAGATGGCAGGATATGGGGAGAAGGTAGGAACGGGGTACGGATTGGGGATGATCAGCCATGATCAGATTGAATGGCGGTGCTGGCTCGAAGGGCAGAATGGCCTGCTCCTGCACCTATTGTCTATCCTACACCCTCGGGACAATTTACAGAAGAAAAATCAACCCGCAATCCTGTACGTCTTTGGAGTGTGTGAGGAATCCAGATCCCCTGGAGAAAACCCACGCGGTCCATAGGGAGAACGTAGAAACTCGGTACAGGTAGCACCCAAGGTCAGGATCGAACCTGGGTCTCTGGCGCTGTGAGGCAGCAACTCTAACGCTGCGCCACCGTGCCTCCATAGCCGCTAGTACATTTTATTTTCAGATCCACCGAAATTATCTTCATCAGCTCAACCTGTAAAAGTCAATATTAATAAGAAATATTTGAATTTGTTCTGCAGAATCCCATATTTCTTAATTACCGTATTCTCTAGATATCAATGTATTCTCAATAGTTTCAAAGCAATCTCTAAGAGAGGAGAATTAATAAGAACATTCATTTTTAACCTTTTCCTTGATCCACATTCCCTTTGATCTCTCAATTTTCACACCTTAGCCTATATCTCCCTCTCCCTGACTCTGAAGAAGGTTCACGACCCAAAGCGTCACCCATTCCTTCTATCCAGAGATGCTGCCTGTCCCGCTAAGTTACTCCAGTATTTTGTGTCTATTTTCTATACTTAGACTTGTGCTGGTCAAAGAAACTCCAGAATATAATTATCATTGCATTTTTAAGGAAGGCATTTTATAATTTGGTTGAGGGCAGAATTTTGGAGATCTTTCAGTAAAATACTTTTGAGTGTATTATGTAATTACCGTCCAACTCTTATTATATAGCTTATTTATACTGCTACGAATAATAGGAATGCAATCATTTATTTCAACTTCTTTTTGCCATCATTTTAGTGAGAACTATTTCAAGAGGCTTTGATTTTCTCAAAAATCTCATCACTGTGTTTAGCTCCTATTTATAAAGATAAGGGTGGCACAGTGGCACAGCACTAGAGTTGCTGCCTCCCAGCGTCAGAGACCCAGATTCAATCCCGACTATGGGAGTTGTCTGTACGGAGTTTATACATTCTCCCCGTGACCTGCGTGGATTTTCTCCGAGATCTTCGATTTCCTCCCACAATCCAAAGACGTACGGGTTTGTAAGTTAAGGGCCTGTCCCACTGTACGAGCTCATTCAAGAGTTCTCCCGAGTTTCCCCTGATTCGAACTCGGAGAATTACAGTAATAGCCGCTCGTAGGTACTCGGGGCTCTCGTGGACATTTTTCAACATGTTGAAAAAGCTTCACGAGTCTTCACGCGCTTACCTGCCGTTAGCGTTACGAGCCGCTAAGAGGCGTCCCGAGCTCCGACGTACATTCTACGTGCGTACCACAAGTTTGATTTTTTTTTAAACTCGGGAGAGCTCTTTAATTAGCTCGTACAATGAGAGTCCCCTTAATTGGCTTGGTATCAATGTTAAAAAATTGTCTCTAGTGTGTGTAGCATAATGTTGAAGTGCATGGATCGCTGGTTGTTGCGGACTCGGTGGGACAAATGGCCTGTTCTAACGCAGTAGCTCTAAAACTAAAACTAAAAAACTTTTTTTTTTTTGGGGCACTAAAGATAACTTTAGCAAAGGAGTTGATGAAATATACTTCAAACTGTTATCAATTTGACTTGCGATTACTGGTCATCTACATACTGACTCCATCTGAGAAGCAGTAGATAGACATAAAATGCTGGAGTAACTCAGCGGGACAGGCAGCATCTCTGGAGAGAAGGAATGGGTGGCGTTGCGGGTCGAGACAGTTTTTTAAACTATCAACACTCTCCTCTGCCTAACAGAGCTGGTTCTTATTCTTAACAACGTCTCCTTCGACCTCTCCTACTTTCTCCAAATCCTATGCCTGCCTCTTTGTAAGGAACGTTGAGCAATTCCTGGCCCTATCCCCGAACTCTAACTCCGCTACATTGACGACTGCATCGGTGCCACCTCCTGCACCTATGTTTTGTTTTTGAGGAGTTCTAGCTTTTTTATGTGTGGGGAGGGGGGGGGGGGGGGGGGGGGGGGGGGGGAAGGGGGAAACTAATTTTCAGGGTCCCTACCTGGTCGGAGATGCAGCTTTTCTCCGGGCTGCACTTTCGACCCGTCCTCGCGGCCTACCAGCGGGCCTGGAGCGGCGTTTCCTGAGGGGATTGCCCGGGGCATCGGCAGCATCGGCGGCGGCTGCAGAGCTGCGGGTCCGAGGAGCGAGGGGACCGCCCGGAGCCTCGGCATCGGCGACGGCGGCACCAGCATCGGCGGCAGCACTGGCATCGGCGGCGGAGCTGCGGGTTTGAGGACGGCGGTGCAGCGCTGGAGCGCCATTGCGGGGCGGGCGGTGCCTTGCCTGAGTCGCCGTGCTGGAACTCCGGTGAGCTGGGACCGGCGTTAAAAACATCGCGGAGCTGCGGGCGGCGGCGCTGAAACTTTCCATCGGGAGCCTGGGATCTCGCGACGAGATCGCCAGTTGAGCTCCATTCGGCGCAGCCTTGTCAGCTCCGGAAGCCACGGTCTCGAGTAGGGAGGCGGCCGTTCCAGGGTTCCCAGGCCGCTGAGAGGACTCTCCCGACGCCGGAACACCATCACCCGGCGAGGACGGCCTGGAACATCGGGCCTCCGTAGAGGCAACTGTGGAGGCCTCAATAGGCCCGACTATGGGTGGACATTGGGGATGGGACTGGACTTTGTGCCTTCCCCCATAATGGGAACCATTGTGGGGGGATGTTTTTATGTTTTTATGTTGAAGCTATTTATTATTGCTATGTTTGTATTCTTTTTTATGTGCTGCATTGGCAAAAAGAATTTCACTACACCTAGGTGTATGTGACAATAAATTCAACCTTTGAACCTTTGAACCCTATGCAGAACTCACGGACTTCGTTAACTTCAATACTAATTTCCATCCTGCACTCAAATTCACTTGGACCATCTCCGACATCTTCCCACCGTTTCTTGGTCTCACAGGAGATAGACTATCGACTGACATCTATTATAAACTATTATGTCTGAAGAAGGGTTTCGGCCCGAAACGTCACCTATTTCCTTCGCTCCATAGATGCTGCTGCACCCGCTGAGTTTCTCCAGCATTTTTGTGTACCTTCGATCTTCCAGCATCTGCAGTTCCTTCTTGAACACATCTATTATAAACCTACTGACTCCCACAGCTATCTATTTAATACTACACTTCTTCCCACCCTGAAATGTGAATCCTCCACCTGAGAAGTCCATGTTTACACTCTCGCCCAAATCCAAAGCTATTTTACTTCAACCAGCGAAAATCTCCACGAAGTGACCAAATATTCCATGTTTGAGGCTGTCAGCTTAAGTGAATCCCTGTTTACAAGATTTCTGGTTAAGTGGTCAGAACTACACATTGTTTTAAAGATGAGAACGGGTCTGATTGTGGTATCACCAGCTTACATTTATTCTCATTGTTTTACTTTACATTGCTATCGTGAGCAAATAAAGATAACAAGGAAACAAAAAAGCAAATAGTTCTTCTACAATAGTTTTATATCAGTATACACTGATAAGTAATTTGGTTAAGCCTTTTAACCAACAATGGACACATGAGCACCATGTGCCACAAATATTTCTGCTCTTAGATAGAGCATATAGTGTAGTTTAGTTTAGTTTGGTTTCGAGGTACAGTGCGGAAACAGGCCCTTCGGCCTACCAAGTACCAAGACCAGCGATCCCCGAATATTAACACTATCCTACATTTTATGCCAAGCCAATGAACCTACAAACCTGTACGTCTTTGGAGTGTGGGAGAAAACCGAAGGTCTCGGAGAAATCCCCCGCAGGTCACGGGGAGAACGTGCAAACTCCATACGGACAGCACCCGTAATCGGGATCGAACCCGGGTCTCCGGCGCTAAAAGCGTGGTAAGGCAGCAACTCTACCGCTGCGCCACCGTGCCACCAGCTGCAATTGAAGGCTAGAGATTTGTAGCAGATTAGGAAATAACAGTTTTGCCACTAGTACTTTAAATAAAATGCCAATGTTATCTTGCAGTTCCCTTGCAGTAATGCTGCTCGGTTGCTGAGATATAACTTATCCAACTTGTCGGGATGCACCGCAGCTTGGTTTGGGATCCAAGCTCCATCCAAGACCGCAAGAAATTGCAGAGAATTGTGGACGTAGCCCAGACCATCACACAAACCAAACTCCCTTCCATTGACTCCATTTACACCTCACGCAGTCCTTGATTATACTGGAGGCCTTGCCGAGGCAGCATGAGATGTAAATTGAGTCAATGGACTCCATTTACCCTCTCCCATCAGGCAAAAGGTATAGGAGTGTGAAAACGCAAGTGTGAAATCTCCAAATTCAGGCACAGTTTCTTCCCAGGTACACAAAATTGCTGGGGAAACTCAGCGGGTGCAGCAGCATCTATGGAGCGAAGGAAATAGGCGACGTTTCGGGCCGAAACGTCGCCTATTTCCTTCGCTCCATAGATGCTGCTGCACCCGCTGAGTTTCCCCAGCAATTTTGTGTACCTTCGATATTCCAGCATCTGCAGTTCCTTTTTGAACACAGTTTCTTCCCAGCTGTTACCAGGCAACTGAACCATCCTACCACAACTAGAGAGCAATCCTGACCCATCACCTACATCATTGGAGGCTCTTGGACTATCGTTGATCAAACTTTACTGGACTTTATCTTACAATGAACATTATTTATGTTATTCCCTAATAGGACTAAACCCTAGCAAGTGACAGGTGGAGAGGTGTTTAAGGATAAGGGGGAAGTCTTTTAGGACCGAGATGAGAAAAACATTTTTCACACAGAGAGTGGTGAATCTGTGGAATTCTCTGCCACAGAAGGTAGTTGAGGCCAGTTCATTGGCTATATTTAAGAGGGAGTTAGATGTGGCCCTTATGGCTAAAGGGATCAGGGAGTATGGAGAGAAGGCAGGTACGGGATACCGAGTTGGATGATCAGCCATGATCATATTGAATGGCGGTGCAGGCTCGAAGGGCCGAATGGCCTACTCCTGCACCTATTTTCTATGTTTCTATGTTTCTATAAGAGAGAATACAGAGCTAGTGAATAGAGAACTCAGAAAGGACAACACATTTTACAGAAAAAACATTTTGGGGGCAGATACGACAGTGCAGCATTGGTGGCTTTTAGATCGGCACATGGATATGTGGGGGATGTAGAGATGTGGATCATGCGTAGCTAAAGGAGATTAATTTTAGTTCCCCCCTACCCCCACAAGCAATCTGAAGAAGAGTCTCGTCCTGAAACATCACTTAACTATCTTCTCCAGAGATGCTACTTGACTCGCTGAGTTACTTCAGCATTTTGTGTCTATCTTTAGTTTAGTTTAGTTTGGTTTATTGTCACGTGTACCGAGGTACAGTGAAAAGCTTTTGTTGTGTGCTAACCAGTCAGCGGAAAGACAATACATGTTTGCAATGGAGCCATCCACAGTGCAGAGATACATGATCGGGGGACCAGTGATCCCCGCACACTAACATTATCCTGCACACTCTAGGGACATTTTGCAATTTTACCGAAGCCAATTAGCCTACAATCCTGTACGTCTTTGGAGCGTGGGAGGAAACAGGAGCACCCGGGGAAAACCCAACCAGGTCACGGTGAGAACGTACAAACTCCATTACAGACAGCACCCGCTTCACGCTTTCTGGGATGGCAGGGCTGTCATATGTTGATAGAATGGAGCGGCTGGGCTTGAATACACTGGAATTTTGAAGGATAAGAGTGGATCTTATTGAAAGTATAAGATTACTAAGGGTTTGGACATGCTGGAGGCAGGAAACATGTTCCCGATGTTGGGAGAGTCCAGAACCAGGGACCACAGTTTAAGAATAAGGGGTAAGCCATCTAGAACGGAGATGAGGAAACACTTTTTCACACCGAGAGTTGTGATTCTGTGGAATTCTCTGCCTCGGAGGGCGGTGGAGGCCCGTTCTCTGGATGCTTTCAAGAGAGAGTTAGATAGGGCTCTTAAAGATAGCGGAGTCAGAGGATATGGGAAGAAGGCAGGAACGGGGTACTGATTGTGGATGATCAGCCATGATCACATTGAATGGCGGTGCTGGCTTGAAGGGCCGAATGGCCTACTCCTGCACCTATTGTCTGTAGTCTATTGGTCAGGATCCAACCCAATTCCCTGGCGCTGTGAGGCAGCAACTCTACCGCTGCGCCACCATGCCGCCCCATCACGATACATAATAATGGGTTTAATCGCACTCGCATGTTCCTTAAGTTTGGATTTCCAAACTGGTGAAAATAGCTTTCTGAAGGTTCAGTTTTCCTAAAAATCTTGAAACCCCTTTTAAAGATGCACTCATCCTACGAAATTTTGGGAAATAAGACCCGGGTTCGTACACTGGCCCCTCATAATTTAACTCTTGCAGTCCCAGTGTCATTTTGTGTAATTCTACACTGCATTCCCTTTGAAGGCAATATATCTTTCTTGAGGTGTAATGACCAGAGCTCCACACAACACACCAGCTGTGGGCTAACCAGGGCTTTATGTAACTGTCACATCATTTCTTACCTCTTACATTCTGGTCACTGGATATAAAGGTCAGCATAATATTAGCCTATTTTAAATTAGTTCTTGTACCTGTCCATGACATTTTAAAGATCTGTGGGCAAGGGCCCCTTGCTCTCTATGGATTTCCACAGCTTCTAGTTTTTCAGTTTAAAATCAACCTGATCTATCTTTCTCCGAACCAAAGTGGATGACTTTACATTTGATTGCAATGCAAATTATTCGCTGCAGTTTTTCTTTTAGACTTTGGACTTTGGAGATAAATTGCAGAAACGGGCCCATCTGGCCCACCGAGTCCACACCGACCATCAGCCGCACGTCCACACCAGTCCAATATTATCTCACTGTTCCTACATGCTGGGGGAAATTTATGGAAGCCAATTATGCTACAAACCTGTACGGCTTTGGAATGTGGGAGGAAACCGGAGCATCCGGATGAAACCCACGCGGTCACGGGAAGAACGTACAAACTCCACACGGACTGCATCTGAAATCGGTATCCAACCCGGGTTCTGGTGCTGTGAGGCAAGTGTATGAGACCCGCTAATGGGCCTGTCCCACTTAGGCGACTGCAGAAGACTATGCGGTTCCTTCCTGCATTAACTTTAAACAGTCTTGTGTCATTTCAATTCCTTAAAAACAGTCCAGCACAGGAACAGGCCCTTCAGCCCACAAAGTCCGTTTTGGACATGATCTCAAGTTAAACTGACTTCTTCAGCTTGCACGTGATCCTGCCTTTTCAATTCTTTCTTAAAATTGTTTGTACGGCATAAAACTGCGCGTCATGGTCTTTTTGTTAAATTCACGAAAGAACATCCCAGGTGTGAAGATCGTTGAGCATTAACAGTGGGACATGTTTTACCAATTCGCGGCACAGTATTTAAAATAGCTCGAAAAATAAAACCGAAAAGAAGGCGGCTTAATTTGGTCCTTATTAAAAATAATCAAGTGCAGATTCTTGCAGTGGTACATTCTGGTCCAAAACAGTGCTTGTAAGCTCAGCTACAGATTCAAGGCCAGCTTTAACTTTATTTGCCAACTGGGAGTTAGGAACATTCAGTTAGCAGCCCATTTAACACACAACCCAATTTTCCTTTCCATTAACCACTGCTTCTAGTGGGAACCGTTGCAAAAGGCTTCCTGGAGTTTGGCCATCTCCACAATGAGCACAAAGAGATTTAGGGCATGCAGTCACAGATGGTTCAACACAGTTCAATGGTATTTTTATTGTTATATGTCCCGAGGTACTTGTGCGATACTTTCATAGTGCATAAAATTCAGTTTAGTTTAGTTTAGTTTGGTTCAGTTTAGTTTAATTTGAGGAATAGATCGGGTAGATGCACAGAACCTCTTGCCCAGAGATATAGGTTTAAGGTGAAGGGGAAAAGATTTAATCAGAATTTGAGGGGTGACTTTTTCAAGCAAAGGGTGGTGGGCGAATGGAACGAGCTGCCAGAGGAGGTAGTCGAGGCTGGGACTATCGCAACGTTTAAGAAACATTTAAACAGGTACATGGATAGGACAGGTTTAGAGTGATATGGGCCAAATGCACGTAGGTGGGACTAGTGTAGATGGGGCATGTTGGCCGGTGTGGGCAAGTTGGGCCGGAGAGCCTGTTTACACACTGTATCACTCTATGACTATTTAGTTTAGTTTATTGTCCCGTGTACCGAGATACATTGAAAAGCTTTTGTTGCGTGCTAACCAGTCAGCGGAAAGACAATACATGATTACAATCGAGCCTTCCACAGTGGACAGATACACGATAAGGGGGATAATGTGAATACCATTTAGTGGAAGGGAAAGCTAGTAAAATCCAATCAAAGATAATCAGAGGGTGTCTAATGAGGTCGATACTAGTTCAGCACTGCTCTCTAGTTGTGGTAGGATGGTTCAGTTGCCTGATAACAGCTGGGAAGAAACTGTCCCTGAATCTGGAGGTGTGCGTTTTCACCTTGGGAGAGGTGAGAGGGTAGAGGAGGGAGTGAGTGGCCAGGGGTGCGACTCGTCCTTGATTATGCCGCTGGCCTTGCCGAGGCAACATGAGGTATAATTGGAGTCAATGGAAGGGTGGCTGCTTTGTGTGATGGTCTGGTCTGCGTCCACAATTCATGGATGAAACTGATAAAAAAGTAAAATCCTACTAGACATGAAACACAATCTTACCTACAATCTACAAGAGTGTAAGACAGTAGAATTACACCGAGGCAGTGGACAAGACTCGCTAATGCCCCTGTCCCACTTGGGAAACCTGAACGGAAACCTGGAGACCCAAGGCTTCCGTGCGGTTCCCGGAGGTTGCAGGCGGTTGCCGGAGGTTGCAGGTAGTGGAAGCAGGTAGGGAGACCGACAAAAAACCTCCGGGAACCGCACAGAAACCTTGGGTGGGGCGCAAAGTCTCCAGAGGTTTCCGTTCAGGTTTCCTAAGTGAGGCAGGGGCATAAGTTTGCGACACCAATTTCTATAATTAAAGTTCTGTGTGACTCTGTGACTCTACCACTCATCACAATTGTTCCATCGTATCCACTATGTCAGCAGAAGGAACCTCAGCAAGTTCAAGTTACATTTCTTGTCACATGCACCAATTGGGACAGTGAGATTCGAGTTGCCATACGGCCATATGAATAAAAAGAACACAATACACGATGGAATTTATATCTGAGATTTTGAAGATGGTAAATGTCGGTATGGCTGTGGCTAACCTTTTGCTGTCACTTAAATCGGGCGGGCAGCACGGTGGCACAGCGGTAGAGCTACTGCTTACAGCGCCAGAGAGCTGGGTTCAATCCTGACCACAGGTGCTTGTCTGTACGGAGTTTGTACTTTCTCGAAGGACCTGTTTCCACGCTGAATCCCTAAACTAAACTAGACTGCACTAATAGCACGGAGGCTGGGACTGAGGAAGTGGGCAGCCACTTAGTTGTGTGCCTTATTGGTACACTGGCCATCATAACCGACGATTATACTCCACCACTCCCATGACCCCATGGGGAGTCCAGCACCAGAGGGTACAGCCTCAGAATAAATTAAGATGAATCAAGAATAAATTTTAAAAAGGAGATGAGAAGGAATTTCTTCAGTCAGAGTGTGGTGAATCTTAAGGGGTTGGACAGGCTAGATGCAGGAAGATTGTTCCCGATGTTGGGTAAGTCCAGAACTAGGGGTCACAGTTTAAGGATAAGAGGGAAGTCTTTTAGGACCGAGATGAGGAAATCATTTTTTACACAGAGAGTGGTGAATCTGTGGAATTCTTTGCCACAGAAGGGAGTTGAGGCCAGTTCATTGGCTATATTTAAGAGGGAGTTAGATGTGGTCCTTGTGGCTAAAGGGATCAGGGGGTATGGAGAGAAGGCGGGGATGGGATACCGAGTTGGATGATCAGCCATGATCATATCGAATGGCGGTGCAGGCTCGAAGGGCCGAATGGCCTACTCCTGCACCTATTTGCTATGTTTCTATGGTTCTATGAATCTGTGGAATTCATTGCCACAGACGACATCAATTGATAGCACTGTCATTCCATTGTGGCTGATCTATCTTTCACACTCGGCACCATTCTCCTGCCTTCTCCCCATAACCTTTGATGCCCTTACTGATCAAGAACCTACACTTTTAAAAATACCCAATGACGTGGCCTCCGCAGTCGTCTGTGGCAATGAATTCCACAGATTCACCACCCTCTGACTAAAGAAGCTACACAGCTAAAGGTCGTACAGCTCCATGAGTCATTGACTATTAAAAAATTTAGCTCTTATGCCAATGTATGCTCTCACAGTCAAGTATAACACAGTACCCACCCTAGTGGTCCTGCCAGTTTCACTGTTCACATTCATATATCCCTTCATTATCACCTCTTCCACAGCCAAACATGGGCCATTGTGGGCTCCACCTTCCCTTGGTCATCGGTGCCGGCTCCAAAGTGTTCCGAACCCTTTCATACCACTAGTTTTCTTACCTCAGCACCAGAGACACGGGATCGATCCTGACCACGGGTGCTGTCTGTATGGAGTTTGCACGTTCTCCCTGTGACCTGTGGTTTTCCTCGGGTTTTCTGGTTTTCTCCCACACTCCAAAGAAGTACAGGTTTGTAGGTTAATTGGTTTGGTATAATTGTAAATTGTCCCTCGTGTGTGTAGGATAGTGTTAGTGTGCGTGTAGGATAGTTGGTCGGTGCAGACCTGGTGGGCCCGTTTCCACACGGTAAACTCTCTAAACTAAACTAAACTAAACTAAACTATGGGTCTCGACCCAAAAGGTCACATTCTTTTTCTCCAGAGATGCTGCCTGACCCGCTGAGCATCCCCGGCATTTTGTGCCTACCTTCGGTGTAAACCAGCATCTGCGGTTCCTTCATACAGTTAGGTGCTGATAAGGTCGCGTCCCCTCTTCCATTATTCCACGGCACAGCATCAAAGAAAGAGCTGTGCTTCCACAGTCATTGAAAGTAGGCATGCAGGTGCAGCAAGCAGTGAAGAAAGCAAATGGTATGTTAGCATTCATAGCAAAAGGATTTGAGTATAGGAGCAGGGAGGTTCTACTGCAGTTGTACTGGGTCTTGGTGAGACCACACCTGGAGTATTGCGTACAGTTTTGGTCTCCTAATCTGAGGAAAGACATTCTTGCCATAGAAGGAGTACAGACAAGGTTCACCAGACTGATTCCTAGGATGGCAGGACTTTCATATGAAGAAAGACTGGATAGACTCGGCTTGTACACGCTAGAATTTGGAAGATTGAGGGGGGATCTTATAGAAACTTACAAAATTCTTAAGGGGTTGGACAGGCTAGATGCAGGAAGATTATTCCCGATGTTGGGGAAGTCCAAAACAAGAGGTCACAGTTTAAGGATAAGGGGGAAATCTTTTAGGACCGAGATGAGGAAAACATTTTTCACACAGAGAGTGGTGAATATCTGGAATTCTCTGCCACAGAAGGTAGTTGAGGCCAGTTCATTGGCTATATTTAAGAGGGAGTTAGATGTGGCCCTTGTGGCTAAAGGGATCAGGGGGTATGGAGAGAAGGCAGGTACAGGATACGGAGTTGGATGATCAGCCATGATCATATTGTATGGCGGTGCAGGCTCGAAGGGCCAAATGGCCTACTCCTGCACCTATTTTCTATGTTTCTATGTTTGCTGCGGTGTTGAAGGTTTGCTCATCATCTCCAACCAGCTGTCTCAAATTGAGATTATCGGCTACTGGTGAACTATGCTCGCTCCTGGACCCTGGTCACTTGGAATTGGGGCTGAGAATCACCAGACTCTTTGCAAATAGCTGGTAAACATATGCCTTCATTCATTAATACTGGCCAGACTTCATACCCAGCTGCTCGAGGTAAAAAGCCAGCCTGTAAACAATTGATCGGCATTTTATTTTTCCACCCTTCCATGCTGCACAAAAAGACCGATACAGCATTTGAACCAGGCCAACCCTGCTATCTGGTTAGTTTGACTTCATAGTCAATCAGTCAAATTCTGCCTGTGCGGCCAAAAATTCTTCCAGTGGTTAAAATGAACTCAGAGAACTTGGTAGCAACATTTATATGTCTTAAATAGAATATTACTTAATCACGGGCTGGCTTCTTGATTATTTTTACGCTAAGAGAAAATCCGCTACTTCTTTCACCATGGATCGCATTAACCTTTGCTTTCCTCATTTAGAACGATCCTTGCTAATATTGCCTGCGTCAGAAAATATCTCACCTTTCGTCGCTTCTTCCACAGTTAATGTGTTAGTGGCTCTGAACCTCTATTCTGCATTACATCAGACTTGATCTTCTGACCTTTCATTTTTACTCGTTTCATGGCTTGCTCTTAGTTTAGTTTAGTTTGGAGAAACAGCATGGAAAACAGGCCCTTTGGCCCACTGAGCCCGCACCGACCAGCGATTCCTGCACATTATCACTATTCTACACACACTAGGGACAATTTTACAATTACACCAATTATACCAAGCCAATTAACCTACAAACCTGTACGCTTGTATACTCAGGAATTTAGAAGAATGAGAGGGTATCTTATTGAAACATTTAAGATTATTAAGGGTTTGGACGCACTAGGGGCAGGAAACATGTTCCCAATGTTGGGGGAATCCAGATCCGGGGGCCACAGTTTAAAAATAAGGGTAAGCCATTTAGAATGAAGATGGGGAAACACTTTTTCACACAAAGAGTTGTGAGTGTGTGGAATTCTCTGCCTCAGAGAGCAATGGAGGCCAGTTCTCTGGATGCTTTCAAGTGAGAGCTAGATAGGGCTCTTAAAAATAGCGGAGTCAGGGGATATGGGTGGAAGGCAGGAACGGGGTACTGATTGTGGATGATCAGCCATGATCACATTGAATGGCGGTGCTGGCTCGAAGGGCCGAATGGCCTACTCCTGCACCGAAGTTCACACAAAAACCTACGTGGTTACGGGGAGAACAAACTACGTACAGACAGCGCCCGTAGTCAGGATCGAACCCGGGTCTCTGGCACTGTGAGGCACGAATGTACAAACTCCGCACCTGTATTCAGAATCTAAGCCGGGTCTCTGGCGCTGTGAGGCAGCAACTCTACCGCTGCGCCGATAGTCTCCAGTATTCAAGTCTTCAAAGTATTTTGCTTTTCTTTTCTTCTCTATCAATTATTTTAAGACTTGTGTCAGTAAACCATTTATTGATCCATCTTATTATCTACGTTGAAAATAATGGGTGGGCCAGTTGCACAGCTGGTAGAGCCACTGCCTCACTGTGCCAAAGACGCGGGTTCAGTTTGCACGTTCTCACTGCGACCGCGTGAGTTTCCTCAGGATGCTCCTGTTTCCTCCCACACCCCAAAGACCTGCTGGTCTGTAGGTTAATTATTCGTTGTAAATTGTTCCCAATGTGTACGAAAAGTGAAATAACATGGACTCGGTGGGCCGAAGGGCCTGTTTCCATGCTGTACCTCTAAAACTAATCAACAGTGATCGAAACAACAGCAAAATTCCATGGGGGACATCTGAATGAAGTAAAGAAATTAAATCTGTAATGGGTATAGCTTGGACCCAATAGCAGCACAGAATCAGGCAGGTATAGTTGGTAATGAACTTAATTACGATACTGTAACACAGAGTAGTAACACAGGAATGGGTACACCGTACTCACACAGCGGCTCAGGATTGAGCGAGGGTTCTGAAGAGGGGCAGGCAGGATCGAATCCGTGTAGGCAGTCGGGAAATCGCTGGAGAGTCTTGCATGAATGCTGAGAACAATCTGGCACTGTGTGAACGGTGAGGAGAGTCTATATACCGGGTTAATTGGTGATCAGAGGCAACTGAGTGCAACAGGTGAGGAGAGTTGGGCTGATGAGAGGGGAGTGGCAGGCAGGCAGGTGAGGAGAAGGAGGGACCGGTGGAAAAGTACTGGGAGGTGAAGTGGATGAGAATGAGGAGAGGGCAGACTGTGACAGAACTCCCCCCCCTCAAGGGACGGCTCCTGACGTCCCAAAACAAAAAAAACAAAAACAAAAAACAATAAAGAAAATAAACCCAATCCCACGCAGAGTTGGGTGGGAGGAGGGGGACTGGAGGAAGGCTAATATTCGTCCGAGACATCCATGTCCGCATCCTCCTCCATAGCATCAGAGGAAAGCTCTGTCTCGTCGTCACTGGGCGCCTCAGACGGAAGAGGGGACAGAGTCTCAGGGGCGGCGACCCCTCTAGGAGTGGCGGACTTGGACGGCTGGTCGGGATGACGCCGGTGAAACTCCCTGATGAGGGAGGCGTCCAGGAGGTGTCGAGCAGGAACCCAGGACCTCTCCTCTGGACCGTAACCCTCCCAATCGACCAGGTATTGGAGACCCCTCCCGCGACGGCGGGAGCGCAGGAGGCGGTGCACCGTAAAGGCGGGGCCTCTGTCGATGAGACGAGGAGGAGGAGGGACTGCGGGGACCAGGGAGCTCTCCCGGACTGGCTTTACTCTGGACACGTGGAACGTAGGATGGACCCGCATGGAACGAGGCAACTTGAGCCTCACAGCCGCTGGCTTGATGACCTTCTGGATCGCAAAGGGACCGATGAACTTGGGTGCCAACTTCTTGGACTCCACCCTCAAGGGAAGGTCCCGGGTCGACAGCCACACCTTCTGGCCCACGAGGTAGGTGGGGGCCTGGGTGCGGTGATGGTTGGCAGCCGTGGCGTAACGGTCCACGGAGCGGAGAAGAGCCGCCCTGGCTTGGGTCCACGTCCTGCGGCAGCGACGAATGAAGGCCTGGACGGACGGGCAGGAAACCTCTTTCTCCAGCGCCGGGAACAGTGGAGGCTGGAACCCGTAGGCACACTGGAAAGGGGAGAGCCCAGTGGCCGAGCTTGTCAGGGTGTTGTGGGCGTACTCCACCCACAACAACTGCTGGGACCAGGAGGAGGGATGCTTGGACACCATACACCGCAGCGCCGTCTCCATCTCCTGATTCTTCCTTTCAGTTTGGCCGTTGGACTGGGGATGAAATCCGGACGTCAGACTCACGGTGGCCCCCACCAGCGTGCAGAACTCCCTCCAGAACACAGAGGCAAACTGGGGTCCCCGGTCGGAGACCACATCGACGGGGAGACCATGGAGCCTGAAGACGTGGAGTAACATGAGCTCGGCAGTTTCCTTGGCTGACGGAAGCTTGTGCAGGGGCACGAAGTGAGCCATCTTGCTAAATTTATCGACCACGGTCAGGATGGTGGTGTGACCACTGGATGGGGGCAGGCCGGTAACGAAGTCCAGGGAGATGTGGGACCATGGTCGATGGGGTACAGGCAGTGGAAGCAGATGACCCGCAGGAGCTTGGTGTGAGACCTTGTGCTGGTTGCAAACGGGACAGGCGTTGACAAACTCCCGAGTGTCCTCCTCCAGCGATGCCCACCAGAACCTCCGTAGCACCATCTCCTTGGTCCGCTGAATGCCGGGATGACAGGTGAGTCGAGAGCTGTGGGCCCACTGAAGGACGTCGGACCGCAGGGCAGAAACCACAAACAGGCGATCAGGAGGGCATGCGCTGGGTCCCGGCTAGTTCTCCAAGGCCGCCTTGACTTTCTCCTCCACTTCTCAGGTGAGGGAGGCAACCCTGTGCGAGGACGGGAGGATGGTGTTGGGGCCAGAGGCAGGCTCCTCCTTCGCCAAAAACTGTCGAGAGAGGGCATCGGGCTTCACGTTGCGGGACCCAGGTCGGTAGGAGAGGGAGAAGTTGAAGCGGGTGAGGAAGAGAGACCAGTGGGCCTGACGAGAGTTGAGCCTCTTGGCTGACTGGAGGTATTCAAGGTTCTTGTTGTCAGTCCAAACCAAGAAAGGCTGCTCGGTTCCCTCCAGCCAGTGACGCCATTCCTCCAACGCCAACTTAACCGCCAACAGTTCTCGGTTGCCAATGTCATAATTCCTCTCAGCAGGGGTCAGGCGTCGGGAGAAGAAGGCGCATGGATGGAGCTTCTGGTCCCCGGCAGCCCGCTGGGACAGAACAGCTCCCACCCCCACGTCGGAGGCGTCCACCTCCACCACGAACTGTCTCTCTGAGTCCGGAACTTGGAGGATGGGGGCCGATGTAAACCATGTCTTGAGTGTCTGAAAAGCTTCGTCGGCTGCGGCAGACCACCGGAACAGAACCTTGGAGGAGGTGAGTGCCGTGAGGGGTGCGGCCACAGTACTGTAGCCACGGATGAACCGTCGGTAAAAATTGGCGAACCCCAGGAACCTTTGGAGCTGCTTGCGGGAGTCAGGAACAGGCCAGGTGGTGACAGCAGAGACCTTGGCGGGGTCCATCTTGATGTTCCCTTGGCCAACGATGTATCCTAGGAAGGAGACTGACGTGGAGTGAAACTCGCACTTCTCAGCTTTAACGAAGAGCGAGTTCTCCAGGAGCCGATGTAGAACTGCCTGGACGTGGTGTACGTGTTCCTCCTTGGTCCGTGAAAAGATGAGGATGTCATCAATATAGACGAACACGTACTTGTTCAACATGTCTCTGAGAACGTCATTGACCAAAGCCTGGACGACGGCCGGGGCATTGGTGAGGCCAAAGGGCATCACCCGGTATTCATAATGTCCCGTGGGAGTGTTGAAGGCGGTCTTCCACTCATCTCCCTCTTTGATGCGGACCAAGTGGTAGGCGTTGCGTAGATCCAACTTCGAAAAGACTGGTGGCCCCCTCCAGGAGCTCGAAAGCAGAGGAGGATGAGTGGGAGAGGGTAGCGATTCTTCACCGTGATGCCGTTGAGCCCCCGGTAATCTATGCAGGGACGCAGAGATTTGTCCTTCTTCTCCACGAAGAAGAACCCAGCCCCAGCAGGAGACGAGGAGGGACGGATGAGACCAGCAGCCAAGGAGTCGTTTATGTATTTCTCCATGGCGCCTCTTTCAGGGGCGGACAGGGAGTAAAGGCGACCCCTAGGAGGAGCGGAACCAGGCAGGAGGTCTATGGCGCAGTCATAGGGCCGATGAGGAGGAAGGGAGGTGGCCCTAGACTTGCTAAAAACCTCCCCAAAGTCATGGTACTCGGCTGGGACCCCCGTCAGATCTGGAGCAGAACTGGAGCAGGTGGCCGGTTGAGGAGCTGAGGCTTGCTTCAGGCACACTTGGTGGCAGGAAGGGCTCCAACCCAAGATGGCCCCCGTCCTCCAGTCGATGTTGGGGTTGTGTCGCCGAAGCCAGGGGTAACCCAGGATGAGGGGAAGACGGGGAGACTGCAGGATGGGAACTGGATGGTCTCATGGTGATTACCAGACAGGAGCATGCGCACTGGGACCGTCTGGTGAGAAACAGTCCCCAGGAGATGGCCGTCGAGGGCGTTGGCGGGAACAGGTTCAGGCAGGGGAACACAACTGATGCCAAGCTGGCGGGCTAGTTCCTTGTCCATAAGATTAATGTCACAACCAGAGTCTATGTAGGTGGCGAGGGTGTGAGAACCATCAGACAACAGCAGACGGGCATGACAAAGAGGGCGTCGGGCAGAGGAAAGTTCAGAGGTTCGACTCACCAGTAATTCCTCCACTACTGGTGAGTCTGGCCTTTTACTGGACACTTGGAGATGTAATGACCCGCCAGGCCACAGTAGAGACAGAGGTTCCCCCGACGCCGACGTTCCCGTTCCTCGGGGGTGAGACTGGTGCGACCCACCTGCATGGGTTCGGGTTGCCTCGACGGTTGCCCCGACGAGGGTAGTCCAGTCTCCGGAGGAAAACGAGCTTGGGTGGATAGCTGGCGGTCCGCCTGTCCCCGTCGCCTCTCCCGACGTCTCGCCAGGATGCGTCGGTCCAGACGGGTCGTTAGCTCGATAAGCCCATCCAGAGAAGAAGGAAGGTCGTGGGACACCAACTCATCCTTGATATAGTCATTCAAGCCCAGCAAGACAGCGTCACACTGGGCCGGGGCGTTCCAATCACTCTGACGGGCTCTGGTGCGAAAGTCGATGGCAAAGTCAGCGACGCTCTGGTTCCCCTGGCTCAACCCCAGCAGACTTCCCGCAGCGTCCGGACCCATCGAAACCTCACCGAACACCTTCCGAAGCTCCGCGGCAAAGGCCTGGAAAGAGAAGCCGGCGTGCGTCGCTCCCATTCAGCCATTCCCCACAGCCGAGCTCTGCCAGTCAGGTGATTAATGGTAAACGCCACTCTCGCCGCTTCCTGGGCGAAGGTGTAGGGCTGTAGGGTGAAGTGAATGGAACAGTTTGTGATGAATGGGTTGCAGCCCTCTGGGTCTCCAGCGTATCGCTCCGGGGTTCCCACCTGGGGCTCAGGTGATGGTCCTGGCGGACCGGGAGCTGGTGCTGTCGGAGCCGGAGGCGAAGCATGGGGTGTAGCCTGGGCGAGGATGGTCGTCAGCTGTTGGACCTGGGTGGCTAGTGCAACCAATGCTTGCTCCTGGTTTGACACAGCCTGTCGAACCTCGGAGTTGGAGGCAGTGAGCATAGCTTCGTGCTGCAGGAGCGTGTGCTCAATCCTCTCGAAGCGGTTTGACGGAGACGTTGTGTGCGCTGAGTCCATTGTTGGCCAGATTGTACTGTAACGGGTATAGCTTGGACCCAATAGCAGCACAGAATCAGGCAGGTATAGTTGGTAATGAACTTTATTACGATACTGTAACACAGAGTAGTAACACAGGAATAGGTACACCGTATTCACACAGAGGCTCAGGATTGAGCGAGGGTTCCGAAGAGGGGCAGGCAGGAGACGTAGTCGGGGTAGCGGAAGGTCCGGTCACCAGGAGATCCAACACGCGATGCAAACAAACCAGCGAGGGACAGACGAAAGGAGAGTCAAAGCCAGGCAGGAAGTCGGGAAATCGCTGGAGAGTCTTGCATGAATGCTGAGAACAATCTGGCACTGTGTGAACGGTGAGGAGAGTCTATATACCGGGTTAATTGGTGATCAGAGGCAACTGAGTGCAACAGGTGAGGAGAGTTGGGCTGATGAGAGGGGAGTGGCAGGCAGGCAGGTGAGGAGAAGGAGGGATAGGTGGAAAAGTACTGGGAGGTGAAGTGGATGAGAATGAGGAGAGGGCAGACTGTGACAAAATCAGAATATGCAAGAAATACTCTGTAGCTCAGACAGTATCCGTGAAGAGAGAAACAGGATTAAAATTTCAGGTAAAAATACCCTCCAACGGAGCTGGGTAATTTATTTTCTGATTTTTGCTTTGGGGCATCACGGTGGTGCAGCGGTAGGGTTTACGCCTTACACAGCCAGAGACCTGGGTTTGATTCTGACCACGGGCGCTGTCTGTATGTAGTTTGCTCGTTCTCCCCGTGACCTGCGTGGGTTTTCTCCGAGATCTTCAGTTTCATCCCACACTCCAAAGACGTACGGCTTTGTAGGTTAACTGGCTTGGTATCATTGTAAATTGTCCCTAGTGTGTGTTGGATAGTGTTAAGGGCCTGTCCCACTTGGCATCATTGGCTGACGTATCAGGTCACCGAAAAATACGCGGCGTGGTGCGGCGTATGGCGTGTGACGCGGCATGATGGCGTATGACGTGCGCTTTTTTTCAAGTGCCGCAACATTTTTTGTCGCCACTGGATTTGAAATGTTCAAAATCCTTTAGCGAATCAGGACCTGGCAATGGGAGGTGAAACAACAAAAACAGACTTGGTTGGTGGTCCCCTTTCTGCGGAGTTTAATGTTATAATAGAGCGATTGTTCCTACTTTCTTTTTCTTTCTTTTCTAGGGTCTACTTTCTTACTTTACTTCCTTCTCTAACTTCTTTTCTAAGGGGCTTTCTTTTCCCAACACTCTATTGCACTTCACGACTTTTGCGCACTTTCTTTACTTCCCTTACTTCTATCTTTTTCTTAAAGCTCAAAAAAATGAAGCGGTACAAAAAATGTATTAAGATATATGTGTTGTGTATTATTGTAATTTACCGTACTTCTAATAAAAATAATAAAAAATTTTTTAAAAAAGCCTTTAGCGACCCTGTTATGACTCCGGCAGTCGCCGAGAAAAATCGCAAAGTGGGACAGGCCCTTTAGTGTGCAGGGATCGCTGGTCGGTGCGGACAGGGTGGGCTCCGTATCTCTAAACTACACTCAACTAAACTACTCAACAAAGGAAATAAAAAATCGTCCTCTTGGCATTTTCGCAGTCATTCGAGATTTTGGTCTCGCCGTTTGGGAAACGAGGCCAGGGAATGAGGCTTAGGAATCAGGAAGTCAGGAAAATAGGAAGCAAAATGTGTAAGTATGTGCAGTGGGATTCCTGGTTCCTTTACAGCACTAGCGAGACATGCTATTAACTGAACTGTTAATTTGATGATGAAGTTTCCTCCAACTGCCAGTAAGGTTTTTAAGTTGGAATAAGACCTAAATGGTGCGATTAATGCCAATAAGTGAAAAAAAAAAATCTTCCACAGTGAGGCACAGAAGGATGCTTCTTTTGAGAAATTGTCTAATGAGCCCGCTCGATTTGGTCCCATCTTACTGTCATGCATTGCCACTACCATGTTTCATTTCTTATGTAAGCAAATAGCGTCAAGAACAGAACACTCTGTGAAATTCCTTCTTAGTCCCAAAGGCAATTAAGTGTAAAATCATGGGACAGAAATCCAAGAATGATTTCCTCTGATGTATCACGTGTTCATACATCTATTGTTGGAACAAAAAATGGTGTCAAATTAACCTGGGGTGTACTTTGGAAGGGACTGCAGACGCTGGTTTAAACCGAAGAGAGACACAAAAAGCTGGAGTAACTCAGCGGGTCAGGCAGCACCTCTGGAGACAAGGAAAGGGTGGCGTTTCGGGTCGAGACCCTTCTTCAGACTGAGAGTTAGGGGAAAGGGAAACGAGAGATATAGACGGTGATGTAGACAGATATGGAACAAATGAATAAAAGATGTGCTAAAAAGTAATGATGATAAATGAAACAGGCCATTGCCAGCTGTTTTATTAGGTGAGAACGAGTGTAGACTATGAGACCAAAACTGAGCACAATATTCTAAATGTGGCTTCACCAATGTCTTACATAATTGTAACATGACCTCCCAACTTCTATACTCAATGCTCTGACTGATGAAGGCCAAAGTGCTGAAAGCCTTCTTGACCACCCTATCGATATGTGACACCACTTTCAAAGTCTGAAGCATTCCATTGCAAGGTAAGATGATCAGCCATGATCACATTAAATGGCGGTGCTGGCTCGAAGGGCCGAATGGCCTACTCCTGCACCCATTGTCTATTGTCTATAGTCTATTGTCTATTGTAGGATTAGAGTTGCAATAACAAGGAACTGCAAATGCTGGTTTATACCAAAGATAGACACAAAGTACTGATGTAACACAGCGGGTCAGGCAGTATCTCTGGAGAACATGGATAGGTGACGTTTCGGGTCAGGACCCTTCTTTACACCAATTGGTCCTGTTTTATTTTCTTGCCGACAGTCCCTGCCCCCACACCCCTCCCACCCCTCCCTCACTATAATTAATCTGAAGAATGGTCCCAATCTGAAACACAGCCATAAGGGGAACATGCAAAGCAGGCAGCATCTGAAAACAAAATGGAAGCTGAATAGGTAGAGCTATGAGGCAGAAGCACTGCTGGTTGCTGAGAGCGGTGGCTCCCTCTCTGAGCATGCTGGAGATGATCGTGAGCTGAAACGTCACCTATCCATGTCCTCCAGGCACCCTGCCTGACCCGCTGAGTTACACCAGCACTTTGTGTTGCGCTCGGATAGTATGCTTTGGTCAATTTCTGGGATTGTGAACCGCAAAATGAATTGGAGAGCAAACAGAAATGTAAACCATTCAGCTTTCCAGCTCTTTAAATGAAAAGTCAATTGGCCGGGATGTATTTCTACAATGCGCTCAGTGGTAGAGTTGCCGCCTCACGGCTCCAGAGTTCCGGGTTCAATCCTGACCACAGGTGCTGTCTGTACGGAGTTTGTACGCTCTCCCCGTGACCTGCGTGGGTTTCCCCCCGCTGCTCCGGTTTCCTCCCACATTCCAAAGACGTGCAGGTTTGGAGGTTCATCGGCTTCTGTAAATTGCCCCTAGTGCGTAGGATGTGAAACCGATCTTACATGGGCCGAAGGGCCTGTTTCCACTCTGTATCACTAAACTAAACTAAACTAAGTCAAACCAATATATTGATCAAAGTGAGATCAGTATTTTTTTTCTCTTCAGATCTAAAACATGACCACCAAGCTGACAGATATTCTTGTTGCAAAATTCTCCCCTGATGCATCACTTGGAAACTTACATTCCACCCATAAATTCTCGTTCACAACGGAATCAAAAATGTACACAAAGTTCTGGAGTACCTCAGCAGGTCAGGCAGCAACCCTGGAGAACATGGACAGGTGTTATTTCAGGCCAGACCTTCTTCAGACCTCCAGACCTTCTGCATCCTGACCCGAAACCTCACCTGTCCATGTTCTCCAGAGATGCTGCCTGACCCGCTGAGTTACTCCAGCACTTTGTGTCCTTTTGTGCAAATGAGCGTCTCAGTTCCTTGTTTCAACAATCAAAAAATTTTATTTATTTTTTTGTTTATCCTTTTGTTTTTGTGTGTTCATATGTATGTTTAGTTTAGTTTAGCGAATAAGCGCAGAAACAGGCCCTTTGGCCCACCGAGTCTGTGCCGGCCAGCGATCCCCGCACACGATCACTATCCTACACACACTAGGGACAGTTTACACTTATACCAAGCCAATTAACCTACAAACCCGCACGTCTTTGGAGTGTGGGAGGAAAATGAAGAATTCCCTGAAAACCCACGCAAGTCACGGGGAGAACGTGTAAACTCCGTACAGGCAGCACCCATGGTCGGAATCGAACCTGGGTCTTTGACGTTGTAAGCGCGGTATGGCAGTAACTTTACCGCTGCGCCACCATGCCGTGTGCCGTGTGTGAATGGGACTGTGTGCATGCTCACATTTCAACTTGTGTTTGCGTGTACACGTTTGGGTGTATGTTAATCTATGTATATAAACATAGTGGGCGGCATGGTGGCGCAGCGGTAGAGTTTCTGCCTTACAGCGCTTGCAGCGCCGGAGACCCGGGTTCGATTCCGACACGGGTGCTGTCTGTACGGAGTTTGTACGTTCTCCCCGTGACCTGCGTGGGTTTTCCCCCAGATCTTCGGTTTCCTCCCACACTCCAAAGACGTACAGGTTTGTAGGTTAAATGGCTTGGTAAATGTAAAAATTGTCCCTAGGATAGTGTTAATATGCGGTGATCGCTGGTTGGCGGGCCTGTTTCCGCGCTGTATCTCTTAAAAAAAAAAAACTTAAAAAACATAAGAATGTGTGTGTATGTATGTGTGTGTGTGTCTATCTCAACCCACCATCTTTCAGTGTCAAGAAAAATAGCTTCCAGTAAATCTTTGAGCCCCGAATATAACAGTTCCTTTAGATAGCCATCTGTGTACTTACGCAGTTGCAATATTTTGGTAATGAATTAGTAATTTGTTCTTTTGAATAACTTTCAAAGCAGAACTCTGCAGATAATTTATATCACTTTTAACACCCGTTTTGGTGCCAACAAGCTTCGAGTGAGGGCTTTGTACTATTTCTGCATGCGAACTATACAGTTTCCATGTAAAAATTCCAAAACTAATTTGACAAAGGGAAGATTAATAGTACCAGGCATTATGCAATAAGTCAGGAGTGTGAGCTTGAATGTCATAAAACAATGGCAACACATAAACTTCTAATGCTCCAAAGTTTAATTATATGACAGGAACTCTGGTATCCTTGGCCCTGCTTTAGTAACAATATTTCTTCCATTCGTTACTGCTATTCCTTCAGGCTCCAGATTGCATAAACTTTGACACCTCACTCCAAGCACCACATGTTTCTTCCCCTTCGTATACCCTCCGCATATCAAATTTCTATTCCCAGCTCGATATCTCTGCGCTTGTTAGAAGACACCTCTAACCTTCAACTAAATCAAACATCACTTCCCGACACTCAAACATTTATTTTAATAGCTGTGATTTTTGCCGATGAAAGATTATTTTGACTAACAGAAAATAGACAAAATCACCCTCGCTTTCCCAGTGGAAGGAACACTCGAGCTTTGAACAACCCTGCGTTTGATTTACAGTATGTCCATACGACTTTTAATTCCATTCGGACAGTTCACCTCTGGACTTCCTCAGACTTCCATGGAAACTATCACTAATAAATTAGGCCATTTTAAGTTAACTCGAGACTTTTAAACTACAGGTTTTTCCATGATAGGTTTAACGCTGAAATACCACCAAGAATTGTCAAAGGTAAAACGTATTATCATCAGGCACCAGCATTTCGGACAATGGTGATGGGAAGTTGACACTCTCTTCACAAAAGGCAGTCAATATGAGACCAATTGAAAATTTTCAGGGCTGGTTTGTGTTAGGTTAGAGTGTCAAGGGATACGAAGCAAAGGCAGGTAAATGGTGTTACAGTACAAATTATTCATGATCTAATTGAATGGTGGAAAAAGGCCAGAGAGATTAAACGGCCCATTCCGACTGCTGTCTTTGCAGCTGCCGTCAGAAATAATGGCACTAATTCTGAGTAGGAAGGAACTGCAGATGCTGGTTTAAACCGAAGATAGACATAGAAACATAGAAACATAGAAAATAGGTGCAGGAGTAGGCCATTCGGACCTTCGAGCCTGCACCGCCATTCAATATGATCATGGCTGATCATCCAACTCAGTATCCCGTACCTGCCTGCTCTCCATACCCCCTGATCCCTTTAGCCACAAGGGCCACATCTAACTCCCTCTTAAATATAGCTCACAAAATGTTGGAGCAACTCAGCGGGACAGGCGGCATCTCTGGGTAGAAGGAATGGGTGATGTTTGAAGAACAGTCTGAAGAAGGGTCTCGACCGGAAACGTCACCCATTCCTTCTCTCCAGAGATGCTGCCTGACCCGCTGAGTTACTCCAGCATTTCGTGTCTATCTTCGTACTAATATTAAAGTTTGTTTAACATTCATTGTTCATTATCCTAGACGCACAGTATCTTGCTCAGAGTAGGGGAATCGAGGACCAGAGGACATAGGTTTAAGATGAGGGGTGGGGGAAAGATTTTATAGGAATCTGAGGGGTAACTTTTTCACACAAAGGATGGTAGCTGCATGGAACGAGCTACCGAGAGGAGGTAGTTGAGGCAGGGGCTATCGCATTTTGACAAGTACACGGATAGGACAGGTTTAGAGGGATATGGGCCAAACGCAGGCAGGTGGGACTAGTGTAGATGGGACATGTTGGCTGGTGTGGGCAAGTTGAGCCACGCAGTATCACTCTATGACTCTACTATAATCTTTCTCAAACTTCTTCTTTCGAGTCCATCTTGTTACATTGCTATATTTAAGAGGGAGTTAGATGTGGCCCTTGTGGCTAAAGGGATCAGGGGGTATGGAGAGAAGGCAGGTACGGGATACTGAGTTGGATGATCAGCCATGATCATATTGAATGGCGGTGCAGGCTATTTTCTGCACCTATTTTCTTTGTTTCTATGTTACAAATGTTGACATCGCTGTCATCGTCCGTCCTGAAAATGACGCAAGCTACCAGCGACAATCAGTGGAAGCCATCACTTGTTACAATAGATGATGGTGGTAGCAGAATTAACTTGGGATACTTCCAGTTTCCAGCCCTTCGACATGGACGCTTCTGCTATGGGGCCATTCTCAAACTGAGAACCTTTTTTCAATGGGTCAATCGGTCTTTTATTATAATGTGTATCAAGATATAATGAGTGAAATTATTTTCTTGCATAGAGATCAGTACGATCATTGCCATGCATAAGTTCCATACCTGATTAGGCACTGAATGCATAGAAACAGCCCACTGAGTCTATATGCATGGTTTTGCTCCAGGTTTTGGCACAATTTTCAAAGTCCCAGTTGCAGCAGCTCATTAGACCTCAATAGGCAAAAATAGTATTTTAATAGCCTATCCCTCTTGTTCCTTTGTTTAAGAAGAGATAATCCAGGAAATTGTGGGTAGTGTCAGTAGTATCTATTGGAGAGGCTAAGAATGGGTCGACTGGGCTTATATTCACTGGATTTAGAAGAATGAGAGGGGATCTTATAGAAACATATAAAATTCTTAAAGGATTGGACAGGCTAGATGCAGGAAAAATATTCCTGATGTTAGGGGAGTCCAGAACTAGGGGTCACAGTTTAAGTATAAGGGGTAGGCCATTTAGGACTGAGATGAGGAAAAACGTTTTCACCCAGAGATTTGTGAATTTGTGGAATTCTGTGCCACAGAAGGCAGTGGAGGCCAATTAACTGGATGTTTTCAAGAGAGAGTTAGATTTAGCTCTGAGGGCTAATGAAGTCAAGGAAAATGCAGGAAGGAGGTACTGATTTTGGATGATCAGCCATGATCATATTGAATGGTGGTGCTGGCTCGAAGGGCCGAATGGCCTACTCCTGCACCTCGAATGGCCTGTTCCTGTGCTGTACAGTTGTATGTTCTATATTCCACCTGTGTAAGGCAGACATGAATGTTGACAGGTTATTCAAGCATGGAAGCCAATCTCCATTCTAGTCTGAAGAAGGGTCTCGACCCGAAACGTCACCCATTCCATCTCCCCAGAGATGCTGTCTGTCCCGCTGAGTTCCCCCAGCATTTTGCATCTATCTCCATTCTATTCCTTCCTGACACCACCTCTGGACCACTATGTTACAAAGGTCAATGGTTTGTGAGAGAATCATTCTCAACGTCTCAGAAGTTCTCCCATCCAATGTTTGGTTGTGAGTAGTTACTGGAGCACAGACAAAGAATCAAACTGAAAGACATACAACGCCTGAAGTGGGCAACATGCCGAAAGGATGCCCCGTTGTCAGGTACGAACATGCGTCTCTGACGCAGTATGACAATAATTCTATCGCTACACCACTGTGGCCCACAGGTTCGTACCTGACTACGGGACAGCCTGCACAGAGTTTGTACCTTCTCCCTGTGACCCCATGGGCTTTCTCCGAATGCTCCAATTTTCTCCCACATTTCAGACGAGCAGGTTTGTAGGTCAATTCACTTCTGTAAATTGTCCCTCGTGTGTAGAAACATAGAAACATAGAAAATAGGTGCAGGAGGAGGCCATTCGGCCCTTTGAGCCAGCACCGCCATTCATTGTGAGCATGGCTGATCGTCCCCTATCAATAACCCGTGCCTGCCTTCTCCCCATATCCCTTGACTCCACTAGCCCCTAGAGCTCTATCTAACTCTCTCTTAAATCCATCCAGTGATTTGGCCTCTACTGCCCTCTGTGGCAGGGAATTCCATAAATTCACAACTCTCCGGGTGAAAAAGTTTTTTCTCACCTCAGTCTAAATGACTGTGGCCCCTGGTTCTGGACTCGTCCAACATTGGGAACATTTTTCCTGCATCTAGCTTGTCCAGTCCTTTTATAATTTTATATGTTTCTATAAGATCCCCCCTCATCCTTCTAAACTCCAGTGAATACAAGCCCAGTGAATACAAGTGTGTGTAGGATAGAACAAGCATACGGGGTGATCGTTGGTCGGCACGGACTGGGTGGGCCGAAGGGCCTGCTTCCACACTTTATCTCTTAATTAAACTAAAAGTATTTGTCTAGCAGGTAAGCGTTATTTCAATTATTTCACTTATTTCAAATTATTATGAAGAGATGAGATCTATGACTGTTTAGGTTTCCTATTCTCTTGAATAAAGTCGACAAGATTCATGATCACTGGTTACCGGTAAATGTTCACTAGCAGGAACGGGGTACTGATTCTGGATGATCAGCCATGATCATATTGAATGGCTGTGCTGGCTCGAAGGGCCGAATGGCCTACCCCTGCACCTATTTTTCTATGTTTCTATGCTTCAAGATTCAAGATTCAATTTAATTGTCACATGCACCAATTAAGGCACAGTGATATTCGAGTTACCATATAACCATACGAAGTAAAAAAGCAACAATACACACAGCCACAAAAAATAAAATTTAACATAAACAACCACCACAGTGGAATCCACATTCCTCACTGCGATGGAAGGCAATAAAGTTCAGTCATCTTCCTCCTTTGTTCACCCGTGGTCGGGGACTTGAACCCTCCGCACTTGCCGCTGCCGACGGTTCGCTGTTCAAGCCCTCGCGTCGGGATGATGGAAACTCCGGCGTCGGGACGGATCAGAACACATGGAGCTCCCGAGTGGGCCTCTTCTTACCGGAGACCGCGGGCTTCACGGTGTTAAAGTCCACAGGCCCCGCGGTCGGAGCTCCAACACTGGCGATCCTCGGCAAAAGATCCCAGGCTCTGAGATAGTAAGTCCACGCCTCACCCGCGGCTTGAAGCTCCGGGCTGGTCTCCAGGAAAGGCCGCACCACTCCACGCTGTAGGCCGCAGTGGGGGAACGAAGATGCAACATGGAGAAAAATCGCATCTCCGTCGAGGTAAGTGACTGGAAAAATGTTTCCCCCAACCCCCCCCCCCCCACCCCCTTCATAAAACATACCAAGAAACATTAAAACAAACATTCAAGACAGACTTAAAATAATAAAAACAGAGAAGGGACGAGACAGACTGCTGGCGAGGCGGCCATTACGGGCGCCACCCGGTGGTGATGTTTCTATGTTTCTATGACTGCATTTTCTCAGCAAACTGTACAATTGTTGGGCATAACAGGTCTTTTTAAACTTGGAAGAAAGATACTGCCTTTGCCAACTTTATCAATAGGCCGGTTATGTTTCTCTGAAATTTATTGATCTTCCCTTCTTTTCATTTAACACCAGGTTGAGAAGGTGACTGCCCACTCAGTCGGTAGCATTTTCTCAACACAGTCTGTTGGAGGGTGGTGAATCTGTAGGATTCATTGCCGCAGAAGGCTGTCGCCAATGGATATTTTTAAGGCTGAGATTGACAAATTCTTGATTAGTACGGGTGTCAGGGGTTATGGGGAGAAGGCAGGAGAATGGGGTTGAGCGGGAAAGGTAGATCAGCCATGATTGTATGGCAGAGTAGACCTGATGGACCGAATGGACTCATTCTGCTCCTATAACTTATGGACTCGTGTATCAATCGAGAGTAACATTTAAGACATTTAAGACACAACAATTGTTTCTTGCTGAAGTAACTCAGCGGGTCTGGCAGCATTGTTGGAGAAAAGGAACAGGTGATGTTTCAGGTCGAGACTGTTCGTCAGGCCTCAATCCTCTATTTAGTTTAGTTTAGTTTATTATCGTCACGTGTACCGAGATTAGAACAGGTGTCAGGGGTTATGCGGGGAAGGGCAGGAGAATGGGATTGGGAGGGAGAAATAGATCAGCCATGATTGAACGGCGGAGAAGACTTGATGGTCCGAATGGCCTAATTCTACACCTATTCCTTATGACCTTATGATACTGCGAGAAGCTTTTGTTGCATGTTATCCAGTCGAAGAAAAGACGATACATGATTACAATCAAGCTGACCACAGTGTGCGGATTCAGGATCAAGGGCATTTGGTCACTAAATTAGTGCAAGATAAAGACATAGAAACATAGAAACATAGAAAATAGGTGCAGGAGTAGGTCATTCGGCCCTTCGAGCTTGCACCGCCATTCAATATGATCATTGCTGATCATCCAACTCAGTATCCTGTACCTGCCTTCTCTCCATACCCCCTGATCCCTTTAGCCACAAGGGCCACATCTAACTCCCTCTTAAATATAGCCAATGAACTGGCCTCAACTACCTTCTGTAGCAGAGAATTCCAGAGATTCACCACTCTCTGTGTGAAAAATATTTTTCTCATCTCGGTCCGAAAAGATTCCCCCCTTATCCTTAAACTGTGACCCCTAGTTCTGGACTTCCCCAACATCGGGAATAATCTTCCTGCATCTAGTCTGTCCAACCCCTTAAGAATTTTGCAAGTTTCTATAAGATCCCCCCTCAATCTTCTAAATTCTAGCGAGTACAAGCCGAGTCTATCCAGTCTTTCTTCATATGAAAGACTGACGATAGTTTTCTTGGTAAAGATTGTCATTGACAAACGGTATTGGAATGAATGTTTAAGGGATACAGCATTTAGTGCAAGATAAAGTCCGATTCAAGATAGTTTACTGAGTAAAGATTTTCAATGACAAACTGTATTGGAATGAATGAAAGGATACAGCATTTAGTGCAAGATAAAGTCCGATTCAAGATAGTTTACTGAGTAAAGATTGTCATTAACAAACAGCATTGGAATGAATGCTTTTGCTGAGGGCAGGATTGTCCGCTGGCAGTGGAGGTGGTGGAAAGATTAGCATGGCAGGGAACAGTGTTGACTCAATGGAAAGAAGTAATGCCAGGACTGAAAGTGGAAAAACACCTATTTTCCAGAGAGCAGAAGACCCCTGTTAAAGGTTACGGAGTTGGAGAAACATCAGAGATCTGTTTACTACCAACACCAGAATAAAGATTTGTACAAATGCTGGTGTTGCAATTCTAAACCTCAAGCTTTAATCCCATTTATCTCGAATGCCGGGTGTCTTAAATGCCTCAAAAGCGTAGCTTTTGTACATTGTTTTTGTACAACATTATTTGTTATTTTTTTAAGCCCATTTAGGTTATTTATTTCTGAGCTGTGCTTCTATCGGTGGCCATTAACTTGTCAGTTCAGTAACTTAAATTCTTATATGCTGTCTGATCTTAGTCACAGCCCATAAAACTAAGGAGGTTTTTACAGCTCTGCCATGTGATACAGAGACAGCTCTCAAACTCACAAGGTAATATAATGCAGCTGGTAACAGCGCTGATAGAAGAAAGGTCAGTGGGAGAAGAAAGTGAAAAGAACTGAAAAATAAACAATAGACAATAGGGGCAGGAGTAGGCCATTCGGCCCTTCGAGACAGCACCGCCATTCAATGTGATCGTGGCTGATCATCCCCAATCAGTACCCCGTTCCTGCCTTCTCCCCATATCCCCTGACTCCGCTATTTTTAAGAGCCCTATCTAGCTCTCTCTTGAAAATATCCAGAGAACCGGCCTCCACCGCCCTCTGAGGCAGAGAATTCCACAGACTCACAAATCTCTGTGTGAAAAAACAAACTCACCAAAGATTCCAAACAGCAATTGGTTTCATGAACAGTTGGAGACCAGTTAAAGGAAAGGAAAGGCCAGTCATCACCAATTATTGACACAAAATGCTGGAGTGACCCAGCGGGACAGGCATCGTCTCTGGAGAGAAGGAATGGGTGACGTTTCGGGCCGGGACCCTTCTTCAGACTTAGAGTGACACTTTTTCTCGCAGAGAGTGGTGTGTCTGTGGAATTCTCTGCCTCAGAGGGCGATGGAGGCAGGATCTCTGGATGCTTTCAAGAGAGAGCTAGACAGGGCTCTTAAAAATAGCGGAGTCAGGGGATATGGGGAGAAGGCAGGAACGGTGTACTGATTGGGGATGATCAGCCGTGATCACGTTGAATGGCGGTGCTGGCTCGAAGGGCCGAATGGCCTGCTCCTGCACCTATTGTCTATTGAGAGTCAGGGGAGAGGGAAACACAGAGATATGGAAGGGCGGGGCGTGAAAACACAGATCAGAGGGGGATGATGGTCAAGGAAATGTAGCATTGTACATTGGTAGCTGAGGGGAAGGTGACAAGGAGGCATGCAATCAGTAATATTGATTCACAATGATCAATTGTAGTGTATAAAGTCATGAGGGGAATAGATAAGGTGAATGCACAGAGTCTCTTGCCAAGAGTAGGGGAATCAAGAACCAGAAGACATAGGTTTACGGTGAGAGGGGCAAGATTAAATACTGTAGGAACCCGAGGGGAAACATTTTCACTCAGAGGGTATATGGAATGAGCTGCCAGAGGAGGTAGATGTGATAGATGCTATGATAGCATTCAAAAAACCCTTGGACAAGTACAGGTGTACAAAATGTAATCTGAGGAAGGATCCCGACCTGAAACGTCACCTATAATATTAATAATAATAATAATAATAATAATATCTAAATTGTCATTGCACATATGTGCAACGAGATTTGGTATGCAACTTCCATCCGATGTCATAACTTAAACAACTAATACATTTTAGATTTAGATATCCCGAGAAACATGATTTATAAAAAGAACAGTAAAACAGTCAAAACAGTCTAAAGTGTAAATGTGTCTGTGCCGGGTCGATGTGCGACGTGACCATCCGAGGGAGACAGTCCAGGGGGGATGGGGGGCACTCAGCAGGGCCGGTTCAGAGCAGCTATAGCTCTGGGGATGAAGCTGTTCCTGAGTCTGGAGGTGCGGGCGTAGAAGCCCTTGTAACGTCTGCCGGAAGGTAGGAGTTCGAACAGTCCATTACAAGGGTGTGAGGAGTCTTTGTGGATGCCGACAGCCTTCCTGAGGCACCGTGTGTAGTAGATGCCCTCCAAGGCTGGTAGCTGTGTCCCAATAATCTTCTGTTCCATGTTCTCCAGAGCTGCTGCTTGATCAGTTGAGTTAGTGCAGCACTTTGTGTCTTCACATGCATAAGAACGGTTTCGAGGGATTCATGCCCAATGCGGGCACATGGGACTAGCTTGTTCGGTGGACATCTTGGATAAGTTGGGCTGAAGTAGGCTGTTTCCACAAGATATAACTCTGTGATACCTTTAGTTTTGCTATATTAAAAGAAGGAGAAAGTATGCAGAAACGGTACGGTGGCGCAGCGGTAGAGTTGCTGCCGAACAGCACCAAAGACCCGGGTTCGATCCTGACTACGGGTGCTGCCTGCACGGAGTTTGTACGTTCTCCCCATGACCTGCGTGGGTTTTCTCCAGGAGCTCTGGTTTCCTCCCACACTCCAAAGACGGACAGGTTTGTAGGTTGATTGGCTTCGATAAAATTGTAATGTAGTCCCTAGTGTGTGTGTGTGTGTGTGGGATAGTGTTGGTGTGCGGAGTTCGCTGGACGGCTGTTTCCGCGCTGTATCTCTAAACTAAACCAAAGTAAATTAAAAGCACATGTTATTATTCTCATTTTCCATAACACCTGTTAATGCAATATTAATAATATAAATTTTCTTGAATATTCAACAATTCAGTTTATAATGACTTATTCCCATGCTTTCTAAGCATATTTGAGAAAAGATCTCCCCTGTGCAGTTCACCTCTGGGTCGTGACAGTGTCCTGATTACATTAGCAGAAAGTCAACTCAGAAGCTAGACATACGATCCAGAGTCACAGCCAAACCAAATTAAAACAGTAGAGTTGCTGCCTTGAGCGCCAGGGTCCCTGGTTTGATCCTGACCAGGGGTGATGTCTGTACAGAGTTTGTACATTCACGCCGTGACCTGATTCCACAGATTCGCCACCATCTGGCTAAAGAAATTCCTCCTCATCTCCTTCCTAAAGCAATAATCGTACCAATTTACACCTATTCAATGTCTTCCCTCATGCATTTGTGAAAATATTCAGCAGCTGTTATATTTATCATGGCAAGTGTCTTCAGGGCGGCATGGTGGTGCAGCTGTATGGTTGCGGCCTTACAGCGCCTGCAGCGCCGGAGACCCGGGTTCGATGCTGATGACTACGGGCGCTGTCTGTTCGGAGTTTTTTTACGTTCTCCCTGTGACCTGCGTGGGTTTGCTCCGAGATCTTCGGTTTCCTCCCACACTTCCAGGTTTGGTGGTTAATTGGCTTGGTGTATGTGTAAATTGTCCCAGTTGTGTGCAGGATAGTGTTAGTGTGCGGGGATCGCTGGTCGGCGGGGACTCGGTAGGCCGAAGGCTCATCTTCAGCCCTGTATCTCTAAACTAAACTAAGCATTGATTGTCAGTCCTGCTCTTTCATGGATGTGTAAATAATACTTTATGTTAGTTATTCTTAAGCGCGGGACTCGAGGATGAATTCCAAGCACGCCTGAACAGTAGGAAGCATATTCTGAATTCATTCATGTGTATTTTACTGAAAGAGGTATTACATTGCAATATAGGATAGGAAAAGGAAACCGTTGGAGAGGATATCACATTACATTCATCTTTGATTTCAATAAGATTTATTATTTTCGTGGCCTGGTAATGCAAATACACATTGGACATATGCTCAAGTACACAGAATTACAGTAGGTTCTGCAGGCAGATTACATCACTAATCTCTGCAGTTTAGAGTTATAGAGACACGCAGCGTGGAAACAGACCGGTCGGTGCGGGCTGGATGGCCTGTTTCCGTGCTGTATCTCTAAAACCTACAGATGCTGCCTGATCCGCTGAGTTACTCCAGCACTTTGTGTCCTTTTGTGTAAATCAGCATCTGCAGTTGCTTGTTCCTACAGCAAGGTCTCTGCCAGTGTGTACTTGGGGTTGTCTTTCAATATTTGCCACCTGAAGTATTTCAAAGTACTAGCAATCGAAGCAAAATTTACTTTTTAGTGACCTTTACATCAAGCTGGGCGTTATTTACCTTCCAATGGAACTTCCAATAGAGTAGCAAACACTCCACTGAATAAACTCAATGTAGTCATAAAATTGTTAATTGTATTTGACCTGTGAGAATTATAAATGTTAAAAATAATAAAACATAGACATTTCCTACAACATTAAAATACATGTAAATCTTTAATTCGGTTAAAGATACCAGCAAATATATATAACATCCTAAGGAGAATGAATGGGACTCGACATATATATTTCAACCATGACTCCATTTATACCGTATGTGTTAGGAGGAACTGCAGATGCTGGTTTAAATCAATGACAGACACAAAAATCCAGTCTGAAGAAGGGTCTCAACCCGAAATGTCACCTATACCTTTTCTTTAGTTTAGTTTATTGTCACGTGTACCGAGGTACAGTGAAAAGCTTTTGTTGCATACTAACCAGTCAGCGGAAAGACAATATATGATTATGTATAATCGAGCCGTCCTCAATATGCAGATACATGATAAAGGGAATAACGTTTGGTGCAAGGTAAAGTCCGACCAAAGATAGTCCGAGGGTCTCCAATGTGGTAGATGGTAGTTCAGGAGCGCTCTCTAGTTGTGGTAGGATGGTTCAGTTGGCTGATAACAGCTGGGAAGAAACTGTCCCTGTTTTCTCCAGAGATGCTGCCTGACCCGTTGAGTTACTCCAGTTTTTTGGGTCTATCTTCTGAAGAAAGTTATAGCTCCCTTCCTTTATGCAGTGTTTTTCACAATCTACCGATGTCCAAAAAACCACTTTGCACCCTATGAAATACTCTAAATTGGAGTCTGCGCTGTAATTAGGAAAGTTAGTACTGAATGTTCGGACTTTACTGGACTTTATCTTGCACTAAATGTTAGACCCTTGATCCTGTATCCGAATACTGTGGACAGCTTGAATGTAATCATGTCTAATCTTTCCACTGTCTGAATAGCACACAACAAACGTCACCTATTCCTTCTCTCCATAGATACTGCCTCACCCGCTGAGTTTCTCCAGCATTTTTGTCTACCTTCGTTTTTTCCAGCATCTGCAGTTCTTTCTTAAGCACGCAACAAAAAGCTTTTGACTGCATCTCTGTACACTTGACAGCAATAAACTAAACTAAACTAAGAAGAGGTTTTGAAGTTATAAGATGGGCAACTATCAGATAATTCCTAAGTAGACAAAAAATGCTGGATAAACTCAGCGGGTGAGGCAGCATCTATGGAGAAAAGGAATAGGCGACGTTTCGGGACGAGACAGAACAAGGGTCTCGATCTGAAATGTCGCATACTCCTTTTCTCCATAGATGCTACCTCACCCGCTGAGTTTCTCCAGCATTTTTTGTCTACTTTTGATTTTTTACAGCATCTGCAGTTCCTTCTTAAACATCAGATAATTCCTGCTTTTTTTAACGAAATGAGACTGCAGAGAAGAGGAAATCTGTCAAGGGGGACATAGTTGGGACTCAAGGAAAAAGAGCGTTTAGGTTTAAGTAAAGTTTCATGGTTGTGCAGCGGTAGAGTTGCTGCTTTTATTCGATCCTGACCACGGGTGCTGTCTGTACGGAGTTTGCATGTTCTCCCTGTGACCGCGTGGGTTTACACTGGTTCTTCCGGTTTCCTCCCACACTCAAAAGATGTACAGGTTTATAGGTAAATTGTCACCAGTGTGTTGGATCAGTGTGCCATCAGGAAGAAGGTACAGGAGCCTGAAAACTGTAACGTCCAGGTTCAGGAACAGCTACTTCCCCCACAGCCATCAGGCTATTAAACACAACAATGAATAAGCTCTGAGCTCTGAACTGCAAAAGGCTATATTAATATTGCACTATATTTGTTATTTATTGAACTTTTTTTCTCTTCCCCCATTATGTACGATGTTTACATATTCTGTTGTGCTGCAGCGAGTAAGAATTTCATTGTCCCACCCGGGACATACGACAATAAAACACTCGTGACTCTTGATAGTGCAAGTGTACGGGGATCGCTGGTCGGCGCGCACTCAGTGGGCCGAAGGGCTTGTTTCCGCGCTGAATCTATAAACTAAACTAAACTAAACTTAAGAAGTTTCTCAGTCTGAAGAAGGGTCTCGACCCGAAACGTCACCAGAGATTTCTCACCAGAGACCAGAAACTTCTCTCTAGAGATGCTGCCTGTCCCGCTGAGTTACTCCAGCTTTTGGTGTCTATCTTAAACTCAACTATATTCAGAGGGAGGTTACCCATAACATTATAGGAAGCAAAGAGGCACGAGAAAGGTTGTAGAAGAGAGGAGAATATACTGGAGGTTCGGAACGAGGAAAGAATCACCCATGCTATGACAAGCCACATCTTGTATCCTTTCCAAGAAACCAAGGATTTGCTACATTGAATTACATTGTGGACTAGCTCCAGGAGAATATAAGTAATGACATATTAATAATTATAATAAGGCAATTACACTGTTATTCTTGGAACTCCGACCATTCAATAAAAATATTTAATTGATATTGCTTATACCATAGTTTCCTTCTTCCACTCTCATTAGTGAGCTCAAAAAACAACACCGTCCCACAATTAAAATTATGAGTGATTTTATGTTCAGGCCCGACTTAAAATAAAAGCATTGTTCTTTTTTTAAGAGGCTCTTTTAGAAGTAATGTATTTTCGCTGGTCCTCTCCTCAACAGGGTGATTCATGTGTGGATTAGCATTTTACAGGCAATAGATTACTCCCCAGACTGATTGCAAATGGCCACTCATCATTTGTGGCATCATGTCATTTTTCAACGTAGCCTCCATTGTTTTCTTTACCTGACAGCTGAACCAGCGTGTCTCGAGCAAGAGTCATCACACAAGGGTCAAAAGTAAGAGGTCTCTCCGATTCCAGTTAATCCTGTCAATTGTAGCTGTAATTCATACGCGTTCCATAAGCCCATCACTCTTTGTGTGAAAAAAATGTCTTTTCTTTTTCTTTAGCTTTAGAGATACAGCACGGAAACAGGCCCATCGGCCCCCCGAGTCCGCACCGACCAGCGATCCCCGCACACTAACACTATCCTACACACACTGGGGAGAAGTTACATTCATACCAAGCCAATTAATCTACAAACCGGTACGTCTTTGGAGTGTGAGAGGAAACCGGAGATCTCGGAGAAAACCCACGCGGTCACGGGGAGAACATGCAAACTCCATACAGACAGCACCCGTAGTCGGGATTGAACCCGGGTCTCCGGTGCTGCAGTTCTAAGGCAGCAACTCTACCGCTGCACCACCGTGCCACCCCTGAATCTAAATCTGAGGATACCCATCTGATTCCTATAAAATCATTCCCTGTTTATCTTAAAACTCTGCCCTCTGGTTCTCGAGTCCCCTACTCTGGGCTAGACTCTGTGCGACTACCCGATCTATTACTCTAATGATTTTATACACCTCTATGAGATCATCCCTCACCCTCTTGTGCTCTAAACCTCTCCCTACATCTCAGACCCTCAAGTCCTGGCAACATCCTTGTAGATTTTCTCTGCACTCTTTCTGATTTAACAACATCTTTCCTGTAGCAAGGTGCCCAGAACTGAGCATAATACTCTAAATGTGGCCTCACCAACGTCTTGTACAACTGCAACATGACCTCCCAGCTTCTTTACTCGATACTCTGACTGATGAAGTAATAGGTTTTGAGCAGAAAGAGTCCACGGGAATGTTGTGTTAAGTTTGAGTTTGAGTTTGTTTTTTTGTCACGTGTACCGAGATACAGTGAAAAGTTTTTGTTGCGTGCTATCCAGTCAGTGGAAAGACAACATATGATTACAATCGAGCCGTCCACAGTGTACAGATACATGATAAGGGGAATAACATGAATAACGTTTTGTGCAAGATAATAGACAATAGACAATAGGTGCAGGAGTAGGCCATTCGGCCCTTCGAGCCAGCACCGCCATTCAATGTGATCATGGCTGAGCATCCACAATCAGGACCCCATTCCTGCCTTCTCCCCATATCCCTTAACTCCGCTATCTTTAAGAGCTCTGTCTAACTCTCTCCTGAAGGCATCCAGAGACCCAGCCTGCACTGCTCTCTGAGGCAGAGAATTTCACAAACTCACAACTCTCTGTGTGAAAAGGTTTTTCATCATCTCCTTTCTAAATGGCTTACCCCTTATTCTAAAAAACTGTGCCCCTTGGTTCTGGACTCCCCCAGCATCTGTACCATGTTTCCTGCCTCTAGCGTGTCAAAACCCTTAATAATCTTATATGTTTCAATAAGATGCCCTCTCATCCTTCTAAATTCCAGAGTATACAAGCCCAGCCGGTCCGTTCTATCAAAGTATGACAGTCCAATAAAGTCCAATCAAAGATAGTTCTAGGGTTTCCAGTGAGGTTGATAGTAGCTCAGGACCGCTCTCTAGGATGGTTCAGTTGCCTGATAACAGCAGGGAAGAAACTGTCCCTAAATCTCGACGTGCGCGCGAGTCAATGACACTATATTGTCACATGTGCCTAGGTACAGTGAAACGCTTTTGCTTTGTATAAAACTGGGTAAAACCATACAGTAAACCTCACCTAGGCAGTACACAAGAGTCGCCACGTTTCTGGCGCCAACTAAGTTACCAATGTTCACCGAACAGTCCCGTCTTCTGCCACTGGGTCTCTCTGCATTAGTCAGTACTACACTGTAATCACCATTAGGTTCAGGGTTATTATTGTCACGTGTACCGAGGTACAGTGAAAAGCTTTGTTCTGCATGCTATCCAAACAAATCAGATAACACTCGACATAATTACAATCAAGCCAAACTCAAGTACAATAGGTAGAGCAAAGGGGAAGTTACAGAGTACAGAATATAGTTCTCAGCAATTGTAGCAGAGGTGAAAGATTGCAACCTTCACGTGGTCCGCCCTGTTTCGACGAATGCAATCAACCCGGCGTGCACAATCAAATAACATCAAATAGAACAAGTTGTCCTACAACTTTAGGCTGTGCACGCCATACGCAAGAAGAGGAAGAAGCATTGTAACATGTTTTTGCACACCGGATCCCTGGTCAAAGTCCAGTGCCTGCAACAGGGTGGAGATGAATCACTATCCTAGTTCATGGAAGGATGGTTCAGAAGCCTGATTAACAGTGGCAGAAGCAGTTCCTGAGTTTGGTGTTGAGCACCTTCTGTACCTTCTGCCGCACGGGAGATTGGGAGACGGGGAGAAGAAAGGTTGGCCAAGGATGGGACAAGGCTTTGATTATGTTGATTGCTTTTTCGAGGCAGGTTGAAGTGTAGATGGAATCAATGGTGGGGCGTCTGGTCTGTGTGATGGACTGGGTTGCAGATGAGGTTTTCTGCAATTTCTCGTGGTCTTGGACAGAGCTGTTCACAAACTAAGTTGTGATGCAACCTGACAGAATGGTGTATCAGTAGAAGTTGGAGACATACCGAATTTCCCCAGTATCCTGAGAAAGTAGGATGGTGGGATGATTCAGTTATCAGGCAACTGAATCATAGAAACATAGAAACATAGAAAATAGGTGCAGGAGGAGGCCATTTGGCCCTTCGAGCCAGCACCGCCATTCATTGTGATCATGGCTGATCGTCCCCTATCAATAACCCGTGCCTGCCTTCTCCCCATATCCCTTGACTCCACTAGCCCCTAGAGCTCTATCTAACTCTCTCTTAAATCCATCCAGTGATTTGGACTTCACTGCCCTCTGTGGCAGGGAATTCCATAAATTCACAACTCTCTGGGAGAAAAAGTTTTTTCTCACCTCAGTCTTAAATGACCTCCCCTTTATTCTAAGACTGTGGCCCCTGGTTCTGGACTTGCCCAACATAGGGAATTTTTTTTTCTGCATCTAGCTTGTCCAGTCCTTTTATAATTTTATATGTTTCTATAAAATTCCCCCTCATCCTTCTAAACTCCAGTGAATACAAGCCTAGTCTTTTCAATCTTTCCGCATATGACAGTCCCACCATCCCAAGGATCAATCTCGTGAACCTACGCTGCACTGCCTCAATCACAAGGATGTCCTTCCTCAAATTAGGAGACCAAAACTGTACACAATACTCCAGATGTGGTCTCACCAGAGCCCTATACAACTGCAGAAGAACCTCTCTGCACGCCAACTTTCAGTGACCGGTGTACAAGGACGCCCAGGTCTCGCTGTACCTCCCCCTTACCTAACCTAACCCCGTTGAGATAATAATCTGCCCCCTTGTTTTTGCCGCCAAAGTGGATAACCTCACATTTATCTATATTATACTGCATCTGCCACGCATCTGTCCACTCATTCAACCTGTCCAGGTCACCCTGCAACCTCCTAACATCCTCTTCACAGTTCACATTGCCACCCAGCTTTGTGTCATCCGCAAACTTGCTAGTGTTGCTCTTAATTCCCTCTTCCAAATCATTAATATATAAGGCAAACAGTTGCGGCCCCAACACCGAGCCTTGCGGCACTCCACTCGCCACTGCCTGCCATTCTGAAAAGGACCCGTTCACTCCTACTCTTTGCTTCCTGTCTGCCAGACAATTTTATATCCTACCGTCCTACCATAACCAGAGAGCAGTCTTGAACTACTATTGGATTTCCTCAAACTATCTTTGATTGGACTTTGATGGATTTACCTTGCACTAAACGTTATTCCCTTATAATAATAATAATAATAATAATAATAATATATCTTTTATTGTCATTGCACGTCAGTGCAACGAGATTTAGTGTGCAGCTCCACTGATGTATAAGAAAGGTAAATAAATACAATACATAAATAAACAAGCTGAATTGATTGACGTGACCATCTGAGGGAGACTGTCCAAAGGGGGTGGGTGGGGGGGGCACTCATTAGGGCCGGTTCAGAGCCGCTATAGCTCTTGGGATAAAACTGTTCCTGAGTCTGGAGGTTCGGGCGTAGAAGGCCTTGTAACGTCTGCCGGAGAGAAGTAGTTGAAACAGACCGTGGCAGGGGTGTGGTGAGTCCTTATGGATGCTGAGGGCCTTCCTGAGGCACCGCGTGTGGTAGATGCCCTCCAAGGCTGGTAGCTCTGTCCCGATGATCCGCTGCGCTCTGTTGACGACGCGCTGAAGAGCTCTCCTCTCCGCCTCCGTGCAGCTGAGATACCACACAGAGATGCCATACGTTAGTATGCTCTCTGTGGTGCAGCGGTAGAACGTTGTCAGCAGCTGTTGGGGCAGACCAGTCTTTTTTAATGTCCTCAGGAAGAACAGTCGTTGCTGTGCCTTCTTGACCAGCGCGGCGGTGTTTGTGGACCATGTGAGGTCTTCTGAAATGTGAGTGCCCAGAAACTTAAAGCTGGACACTCTCTCCACACTATCATGTATCTATACACTGTAAATGGCTCGATTGTAATCATGTATTGCTTTTGATTGACTCGATTGCATGCAACAAACACTTTTCATTGTATCTCGGTACACGTGACAATAAACTGAACTAAACTGAAAGTAAGAGGCATTGGTTGTGCTTTCTTGGCTGTCTCATTAGAAAACGTACACAGTCTGTACAGCCAGCACCCATAGTCAGGATCGAACCCGGGTCTCTGGCGCCATAAGTATGCAACTCTACCATTGGGCCACCCCAAGTCAGCAGCCTACTATGAAAACTAGGAGAAATGAAAATCTATGCAAAAGCAGATAAAAGCATGGACTTTAAAAACAATTATTGGTTACTGTGAAAATTCTGCCTGGTTTAAACCAGCATCTGCAGTTCCTTCCTACACAACCTTCTTTGTTAAGATCATTCTCAAAGATCCAACCTGCAAATGAGATGTGTGCCGAACTAAACTCTGTTGGTTAGTTTAGTCGACACACACTAGGGACAATTTACAATTTATACCAAAGCCAATTAACCTACAAACCTGTACGCCTTTGGAGTGTGGGAGCAAACCGAAGATCTCGGAGAAAACCCAGGCGGGGAGAACGTACAAACTCTGGACTGATAGCACCCGTAGTTGGGATCGAACCGGGGTCTCTGCCGCTGATAGCGCTGTAATGCCCCTGTCCCACTTAGGAAAACTGAACGGAAACCTCTGGAGACGTTGCGCCCCACCCAAGGTTTCCGTGGGGTTCCCGGAGGTTGCAGGTGGTTGCCGGAGGTTGCAGGTAGTGGAAGCAGGTAGGGAGACTGACAAAAACCTCCGGGAACCGCACGGAAACCTTGGGTGGGGCGCAAAGTCTCCAGAGGTTTCCGTTCAGGTTTCCTAAGTGGGACAGGGGCATAAGGCAGGAAGTCTACCACTGCGCCACCGTGCTGCCCCTTCGATTAGTGTCTTGGGCTGTCGAACAACATTTTTATGAGTCACTCCTTCTTTGTCTGTATGCAGCCATCTTTCTTCCCTGTCATTCTTTCCTGAGTGATGCAGATTGAAAGGATATAAGGATTCCAAATGGCTCGTTCTTGCATCTCTGCGACATAGATGCCAAAATCATCCTTCCTGTGAATGGTCACTGTGTTCCCCAGACTAAAAGAAACAAAAAAACCCGCTGAGAGATTAATGAGAAATTGCTCACACATGAAAATGATCTTAATGTAAGGCATTCTATTCCACAGCTGCTCCACTTATTGACTTTGGCACAGAGCACTGTTATACACAGATAATGCCCTATAGGTTTTCTTAGATAAGCCTCAGACTATTGAGGCAGAGACTGCTCTCTGCATTTAGTGTAGTTTAGTTTGGTTTAGAGGTGCAGCGCTGAAACAGGACCTTCGGCCCACCGAGTCCGCGCCGACCAGCGACCCCCGCGCACTAACGCTATCCTACACGCACTGGGAACAACTTGCAATTATAGGTACACAAAAATGCTGGAGAAACTCAGCGGGTGCAGCAGCATCTATGGAGCGAAGGAGATAGGCAACGTTTCGGGCTGAAACCTATTATTTCCTTCGCTCCATAGATGCTGCTGCACCCGCTGAGTTTCTCCAGCATTTTTGTGTACCTTCGAATTTCCAGCATTTGCAGTTCCTTCTTAAACAACTTGCAATTATACCAAGCCTATCGGCCTATTAAGCCGTGTGTCTTTGACGTACCGTAGCACCCGGAGAAAACCCATCCAAGTTACGGGGAGAATGTATAAACTTTGTACAGATAAGCACCCATAGTCAGGATCGAACCCGGATCTCTGGCGCTGTAAGCTCGGCAAGGCAGCAACTCTACCGCTGCGCCACCATGCCTCCCGTAAAGAAGGAAAGTCCCGACTGCTTTGTCAAGTCTTTACAGATCTTTGTTTATTCTCGCTTACAATGGACACGGAAGTCAAGGCATTTCAATCAGTAGCGTTTCTATCATGGGTTTGCCTTCCTTTCACTGTTTAATACATTAGTTGGCTCGGAGCTGACAATGTCAAGGGATATTAAACCTTTTTGTTTTGTAGCGTTTTTTGAATTTTTCTGTAGTCTAGTGCATTATGCTACATTACAGATGTTGTATACACACATAGCTCGTTTGAATTATATGTGGAATAGTTTGGAATCCATCTGGCTCACAGCTGTGTACGGCCCGCAGACCGGGTCTTGCAGTCTAGGTGTGAAGGAAGGCTCAGTGTGCATTCTATCCCTTATCCCTGCCTGCGTTTTATCCTCATCTCTGGCCCATTATTCCTCTGGCGGCCTGCTCGCCAACACTCGCCAACTTGGCATCGGTTGCGGTACCCGCGTGTAAAGGTGCCCAGTCGACAGACCAGCTGTGGAAGCCCCAACCCGGGAGAACGCATGATCCCTGTTCCCTTCAGGAAACCACCCTCCTCTTTATGGGAGCGGCCTTTAGGGCGGCACGATGGCGCAGCGGTAGGGTTGCTGCCTTACAGCGCTCGCAGCGCCAGAGACCCCGGTGCTCGATCCCAACTGCGGGTGGCATCTGCACGGAGTTTGTACCTTCTCCCCGTGACCTGCGTGAGTTTTCCCCGAGATCTTCGGTCTCCTCCCGCACTCCCAAGATGTGCCGTTATGTCGGTCAATCGGCTTGGTAAATGTTAAAAATTGTCCCTACTCTGTGTAGGATAGTGTTAGTGTGCGAGGGGGATCGCTGGTCGACGCGGACTCGGTGGGCCGAAGGGCCTGTTTCCGCACTGGATCTCTAAACTGAACTAAACTTGTCAGCAGCAACAGAAGTAATCTGTCAGAAGGAACTGCAGTTGCTGGTTTACACCGAAGGTAGTCACACAGTGCTGGAGTAACTCAGCGGGCCAGGCAGCACCTCTGGAGAGAAGGGATGGGTGACACAAACCACAAGAGGAATAGAATGCACGGAGTATTTTGCCCAGAGTAGGGGAATTGAGAACAGGAGGACATAGGTTTAAGATGAGGGGGGAACCCGAGGGGTAACCTTTTTACACAAAGGGTGGTGGGTGTATGGAACAAGGTGTGAGATGAAGTAGTTGAGGCAAGTACTATCACAACATTTAGACAGGTACATGGATAGGACAGGTTTAGAGGGATATGCGACATTACGTTCAGACCGTAAGGTCTGAATGACAAATAACAGATCTAAAAAAAAAAAAAATCTAATTCTAATGAGCCAAACGCAGGCAGTGGGACTAGTGTATCAAGTGGGACATGTTGATTAAGTGGACAAGTTGGGGCAAAGGGCCTGTTTACACGTTGTATGATTCTATAACTATGAAAATAGGGTGCATATCGACCTTAGATTCTTATCATAATTTGCATTGACTGGGGTGCATATGTGTATATAAGTAGGGGAATTGCCAACTGCAGAACTGAAGAAACAAGAAATTTAAAGGTAGATTGGAAGAACAGAATGGGTACTAATGAAAAGTCTTCGACCTGCAATATTAACTTTGTTTCTCTTCCCTACTGAGTACAGATAACCCTGGGTGGGGGTACTGGGCAGTTGTGACCACTGCCCAGTCCATCACCGGCCCTGACCTCCCCACCATAGAAGGGATCTATCGAAGTCGCTGCCTCAAAAAGGCAGCCAACATCATCAGAGGCCCACACCACCCTGGCCACACACTCATTTCATCATTGCCATCGGGAAGAAGGTACAGGAGCCTGAAAACTGTAATGTAAGGTTTAGGAACAGCTTCTTCCCTACAGCCATCAGGCTATTAAACATGACAACAAATAAGCTCTGAACTGCAACAGATTATTATTATTGTTGCACTGTATTCAAGATTCAAGATTCAAGAGAGTTTATTGTCATGTGTCCCTGTATAGGACAATGAAATTCTTGCTTTGCTTCAGCACAACAGAACATAGTAGGCATGACTACAGAACAGATCAGTGTGTCCATATACCATAATATAAATATATACACACATGAATAAATAAACTGATAAAGTGCAAATAAACAGATAATGGGCTATTAATGTTCAGAGTTTTGTCCGAGCCAGGTTTAATAGCCTGATGGCTGTGGGGAAGTAGCTATTCCTGAACCTGGTCGTTGCAATCTTCAGGCTCCTGTACCTTCTACCTGAAGATAGCGGGGAGGTGAGTGTGTGGCCAGGATGGTGTGGGTCCTTGATGATACTGCCAGCCTTTTTTAGGTAGCGACTGCAATAGATCCCCTCGATGGAAAGGAGGTCAGAGCCGATGATGGACTGGGCAGTGTTTACTACTTTTTGTAGTCTTTTCCTCTCCAGGGCGCTCAAGTTGCCGAACCAAGCCACGATGCAACCGGTCAGCATGCTCTCTACTGTGCACCTGTAGAAGTTAGAGAGAGTCCTCCTTGACAAACCGACTCTCCGTAATCTTCTCAGGAAGTAGAGGCGCTGATTGAGTATTTATTTAGTATGTGTGCATGTGTATATAGCAACACTGAACTTTTTTTCCTCTCCAGTTATGTACAATATTTACATATTCTGTTGTGCTGCAGCAAGTAAGAATTTCATTGTCCTATCTGGGACATATGACAATAAAACACTCTTGACGCTTGAATATAGTGTCTGTTGTTGTCGATTGACTGCTACAACCGAGTAAGGATTTGCTTCACTCACTCCATGGATCGATAAGTTGTTTTCAAATACAAAGTTATTTTTAACAGCAAAAAAATCTTTTTTTTTTCTGCAACCTAAAAATAGAAAAGGCAGTTTGTTACGTTGTTTAAACATTGGTGACCATTTCCCCTTCTGTATTGTGTAGGAAGGAACTGCAGATGCTGGTTTACATTGAAGATAGACACAAAATTCTGGAGTAACTCAGCGGGACAGGCAGCATCTCTGGATAGAAGGGATGGGTGACATTTTGGGCCGAGACTCTTCCTCAGACTGAGAGTCAGGGGAGAGGGAGGCAGGGATATGGAAGGGTAAGGTGTGAAAATGAAACACCAAAGGTGACGAAATTCAAGGGAAATGTAGAATGGTTCATTGTTAGCTTGGGAAACATGATGAAGAAGCATACAAAGATAAAAGTACAACAGTCAAAATCCCTGACTCTCATTCTGATGAAGGGTCTCGACCCGAAACGTCACCCATTTCTTTTATCCAGAGATGCTGCCTGTCCCGCTGAGTGAAGGGCCTGTCCCACGAGCATGTGACTCCATGCGGCAAGCGCGACCTAACGTGGTCGCTTGAGCCGTACGGCCTCGCGGGGCCGGTCCCACTTCGATCGCCGGAGCCGTATGGAGTTGTGCGGAGCTGGTCCCGACATCGTGCTGACTGTCAAAAAATTCCGCGCGGCAACGGCCTGCCGGCCCGCAGCCGCATTGAAGCCTTACGCACCGCCTCGACGGACGTGCGCAGCATCTCGACGCCGTACGCAGCGTCTTGACGCCGTATGCCTTCGCTCGAACTTCACGTCAACTCGTACGGGATCACTCGACCTCCGCGCAGCCCCCGCTTCCGGTTTGGTCGCGATCGCCGCATGCTCGTGGGACTGGCCCTTGACTCGAGCATTTTTAGTCTCTCTTCCCTTCTGTATTTCCTGCTTTCTTTGACCACTCTGAGAGGCACTGGTTGACTTTGCTTTCATTATCTGTCCAGATAACTACAGCAGTACTTGAAAACATGCTTGGCACTTGTTCCAGTATGTTTAAAGCTTAACTTTTACATTGGTGTCTGCAGAATTATTTCCTCAGGTTGGGTTCTGTCGAGGTCGTCAGAATCCATAATAGCGCAGATTCTGGTCTGTGGAGAGAGATCGGGTTAAATTGTATCTGTATTTGGACCACTGCCTTGATCCATTTTTAATTAAAGAATCAGATGGTGTCTGTTGAACTTAAATGAGGGTGTTTCAAATTGCTAATGATCCCATCAATGTGACTGCCAGCTGTTTCCTGAATGAGTTAATTGCAAGTCTTTAGTCAGCATCCAATTACCTGTTGGACGACAGACCCATTTGATGGCAATTTGTTACTGCGGTTCTGAACCTTCCCGTCTTACATGTAATACCCTCTTGGGTGGGTGGAGAGTGTTAATTTCCAAACCACACCAATGTGCGTTGGTGCACGGGATGGAAGTAAAATCAGCAACCATCGCACATTTGAACATACCTCCTCAGAAGATGTTCGAAGCGGAAGAGTCCTCCATTTCAACAGTTCTTGTCGCTTGAGATGCCAGGGCCGTGTTAACAGTTTTTAGTTTTAATTTAGAGATACAGCGTGGAAACAGGCCCTTCGGCCCACCAGCGTACCCCGCACATTCACACTACCCTACACACAAACACACGCGAGGGACAATTTTCATTTATACCAAGCCAATTAACCTAGGTCTTTTCGAGCGTGGGAGGAAACCGAAGATCCTCGGAGAAAACCCACGCGGGTCACGGGGAGAACGTGCAAACTCCGTACAGACAGCACCCGTGGTCAGGATTCAACCCGGGTCTCCGGCGCTGCAAGTGCTGTAAGGCAGCAACTCTACCGCTGCGCCACCGTGCCGCCGTTTGCGTGAGAAAGCATGGAGGTGGAGCGGCACATATGCGCAGCGGTAGAGTTGCTGCCTCACATCGTACAGTCGTACATCATCTTCACGTGGTCACTACATTTACCGTCGCTGGTTCACCCCAGCTTACAAATGCCCAACTCATGTAGGAATAAAATCCTAGTCGGCCCAACCTTTCCCTATAGCTCAGGCCCTCGAGTCCTGGCAACATCCTCGTAAATCTTCTCTGCACCCTTTCCAGCTTGACAACACCTTTCCTATAATGTGATGACCAAAACCAAACTCATTACTCTAGATGCGGCAACATCTTATATAACTGCAACATAACCTCCCAATTTCTATACTCAATGACTGATGAAGGCCAATGTGCCAAATGTTTTTTTGACCACCCTATCTACCTGTCTTGGCACCTCTATGCAACATTCCCTACAACATTCTCCTATTGTGTACAGTTTTGGTCTCCTAATTTGAGGAAGGACATCCTTGTGATTGAGGCAGTGCAGCATAGGTTCACGAGATTGATCCCTGGGATTGCGGGACTGTCATATGAGGAAAGATTGAAAAAGACTAGGCTTGTATTCACTGGAGTTTAGAAGGATGAGGGGAGATCTTATAGAAACATATAAAATTATAAAAAGACTGGACAAGCTAGATGCAGGAAAAATGTTCCCAATTTTTGGCGAGTCCAGGACCAAGGGCCACAGTCTTAGAATAAAGGGGAGGTCATTCAAGACTGAGGTGAGAAAAAACGTTTTCACCCAGAGAGTTGTGAATTTATGGAATTCCCTGCCACAGAAGGCAGTGGAGGCCCAATCACTGAATGGATTTAAGAGAGAGTTAGATAGAGCTTTAGGGGCTAGTGGAGTCAAGGGATATGGGGAGAAGGCAGGCACGGGTTATTGATAGGGGACGATCAGCCATGATCACAATGAATGGCGGTGCTGGCTCGAAGGGCCAAATGGCCTCCTCCTGCACCTATTTTCTATGTTTCTATGTTTCTATGGCCCAACCATTCACTGTGTAGGTCCTGCCCATGTTAAACGTATGTTCTTTTATTGTAAACTGGGCTTTGCTTATACTTCTCACGTAAAGTTACGAGAGTTCTTTGGTGTACAATTGGACTTCCATTCTGGTTCATCAGTAGAAAAGGAAGGAAGATATGTTAGACACTTGGGCAACACCTCACATTTCCCTGTATTAAATTCCATCAACCATTCCTCAGCCCTCCTGCCCAACCAATCAATTTTGATAACCATCTTCACAATCTGCTAAACCATCCATTTTAGTGTCGACTGCAAATTTGTTCATCTTGCCATGTACGTTCTCATCTAAATCATTGACATATAAGACAAGCAGCAATGGGCCCAGCACCGAACCCCGAGGCACACCACGAGTCACAGGCCTCCAGTCCAAGAAGCAACCTTCCACCATCACCCTCTGCTTCATTGTATGGAGCCAATTTTCTATCCATTCAGCTAGCTCCCCTTGGATCCCATGCGATCTAACCTTCCAGAGCAGCCTACCATGAGGAAACTTATCTATACTCCCAAGCCTTTCCTAACGTCCACTGAGCGAGGGCTATATGTATATATGTATGTAGTTTGTTTGTTTATACTATTCTTATAACAAATGTAAAGCACTTTGGCCAACAAGAGTTGTTTTTTAAATGTGCTATAGAAATAAATGTGACTTGACTTGACTTGTCGGATACCTTGCTAAAATCCATATGCACAACATCTACAGCTCTTCCCTCATCAACCTAAAGTAATATGGGCATTATTTTACAGGGATATGGGCACTATTTAAGAGGGATGTGGACCCTATATTGGAGGGATATGTGGATTATTTTAGTGAGATATGGGCCCTATTTTGATGGGATATACACTGTTTTAGAGGGATATGGGCACTTTTGGTGGGATATAGACCCTGTTTTAGAGGAATATAGCCCTAGATGGGCACAATTTTAGTGGGACATGCGCCCTATTTTAGAAGGATTATGGGCAATATTTTATAGGGATATGGGCACTGTATTGAAGGGATATGGGCCCTATTTTAGAGGGGTATGCATCAAATGCGAGCAGCTAGGACGAGTGTAGATAGAAACGGAAACAAAGAAAATAGGTGAATGAGGAGGCCATTTGGCGCTTTGAGCCAGCACCGCCATTCATTGTGATCATGGCTGATCATCCACAATCAGTAACCCATGCCTGCCTTCTCCCCATATCTGCCTTACAGCACTTACAATGCCGGAGACCCAGGTTCGATCCTGACTACGGGTGATGTCTGTATAGAATTTGTATGTTCATCCCGTGTCCGGCATGGGTTTTCTCCGAGATCTTTGGTTTCCTCCCACACTCCAAAGACGTACAGGTTTGGAGGTTAAGTGGCTTGGCATAAGTGTAAGTTGTCCCTAGTGTGTGTAGGATAGTGTTAATGTGTGGGGATCGCTGGTTGGCTCTGACTCGATGGGCCGAAAGGTCTGTTTCCACGCTGTATCTCCAAACTAAACTAAAAAAGGTTATCTGCTTGTAACCGAACGCACAATTCTGGCCTTTGCAATCATCTTTTGTGATAGATTCTCCAGTCTAAACCATACATTCAGCCTTGTAAGACACTGTTAAGACCTGCCAAATGTAATTATTGGGCTGTCAGCGTTAATAAGCCCAGAAGGTGAAGTGCTAACATTAATATGTATGTTGGTATGTTCAAATGAATAAAATATTACTCTGCAATTTAAATGTAGTTTTACATTCTGAAGATCACTAAAATATATAATAAATCCGTTTTGCATGATGTTTATGAAGAACCTCTGTCAAACAAGTCCTCACATCATCAAACGTAGAGTTATATTGCATAGAAAGACGATCCATGCAACCACTAAGCACCTAATAAACTCATGTGATACTAATCCTATTATTCCACCAACAGTCCTATCAACCTTTCTCAGCTTGCACCACTTTCATTTGCTCATGCTACGGGCAATTAGTCAATTAGACAATAGACAATAGGTGCCAGCACCGCGATTTAATGTGATCATGGCTGATCATCCCCATTTAATACCCCGTTCCTGCCTTCTCCCCATATCCCCTGACTCCGCTATCTTTAAGTGCCCTATCTCACTCTCTCTTGAAAGTATCAAGAGAACCGGCCTTCACCGCCCTCTGAGGCAGAGAATTCCACAGAATTTCCACAGAAACACTGTGAAAACATGTTTCCTCATCTCCATTCTAAACGGCTTACCCCTTATTCTTAAACTGTGGACCCGGGTTCTGGACTCCCCCAACATCGGCAACATGTTTCCTGCCTCTGGCGTGTCCAAACCCTTAATAATCGTATATGTTTCAATAAGATCCCCTCACATCCTTCTAAATTCCAGAGTATACAAGCCCAGCCGCTCCATTCTCTCTGCATATGACAGTCCCGCCATCCCGGGAATTAACCTTGTGAACCTATGCTGCACTCCCTCAATAGCAAGAATGTCCTTCCTCAAATTAGGGGATCAAACCTGTACACAACACTCCAGGTGTGGTCTCACTAGGCCCCTGTACAACTGCAGAAGGACCTCTTTGCCCAAAGGCCCAAAGCCATCGAATGCTCCTCACATGTCAATCCAATCACCCTTGGGATCATTCTTGGGATCAACCCAATCATGCTTGACCTCCCTTGGACCCTCTCCAACGCCAGCACATCCTTCCGCCACATTGTTTCAGCTGCAGACATCTCAGATTCATAGTCACAGAATCTATGGCTCCAGGATGGCTGCAGCCATCTTAATGTGATGATGTTCTTCCAATTCAAGGAAGTAGGTTCAACTTAGTAGGTGTAGGAAAGAACTGCAGATGCTGATTTACACCGAAGATAGACATAAAATGCTGGAGTAACTCAGCGGGACAGGCAGCATCTCTGAAGAGAAGGAATGAGTATTGTTTTGGGTCGAGAGTCTGAAGAAGAATCTCAACCTGAAACATCACCCATTCCTTCTCTCCAGAGATGCTGCCTGTTCCGCTGAGTTACTCCAGCATTTTATGTCTATCTTCGGTGTGAATCAGCATCTGCAGTTCCTTCCTACACATTAACCTATTTTTAGAGCAAAAAGCGTGGAAGAAGGCTCTTCGGTCCACCGAGTCCGTGATGACCAGCGATCCCCGTAAACTGGCACCATCCTACACTCTCGGAGCAATTTGCAATTTGCAATCTTTACCAAAGCTAATTAAAGGGCCTGTCCCACTGTACGAGCTAATTCAAGAGTTCTCCCGAGTTTCCCCTGATTCGGACTCGGAGAATTACGGTAATAGCCGCTCGTAGGTACTCGGGGCACTCGTGGACATTTTTCAACATGTTGAAAAAACTTCACGAGCTTACCGCATTTCCCGAGTACCTGCCGTTAGCGTTACGAGCCGCAAAGAGATGTCCCGAGCTCCGACGTACTTGCTACGTACATTCTACGTACTTACCATGAGTTTGATTTTTTTTTAAACTTGGGAGAGCTCTTGGGTAAACTTGTATAGTGGGACAGGCCCTTAACATAGAAACCTGCATGTCTTTGGAGTGTGGGAGGAAACCAGAGCTCTTGGGAAAACCTAGGCAGTCACAGGGAGAACGCACTGCACAAACTCTATACAGGCAGCACCCGTAGTCAGGATCGAACCTGGGACCCTGGCGCTGTGAGGCAGCAACTCTGCCACTGCGCCCCCATGCCCCCCCTTACCTTACCTCTTCCCAACAGGTTTGCACTAGAACCTGCAACAACGACCTTCACGTAACGCAAACTTCTGAAGTTTGAGGGATTTCTCATAATTTCTTCCTTTCATGACCTTGTTCAGCTTTAATTTACGCTCTAATGCACGTGCTCAGGGTGTAGCCTTTTAAACTACACATGTGACTTTTGTTTTTTTTGCCCTAAATCAGGATTTATTAATCATCTGTGTAGGAAGGAACTGCAGATGCTGGTTTAAAGAGAAGATAGACACAAAAAGCTGGAGTAACTCAGGGTCTCGACCTGAAACATCACCCATTCCTCCTCTCCAGAGATGCTGCCTGTTCCACTGAGTTAAGGGCCTGTCCCACTTCCCCAAGTTACTCACGAATTCTCCCGAGTTTCTCCCTTGATTCAAACTCGAAGATGCCAGCCGTTGGTACTCGGGGCTATATTTTTTACTCGTGGACATTTTTCAACATGCTGAAAAAACGTCCCGACTTAACTGATGCCCCGAATACCTACGGCTGGCATTACGAGCCGCTACGAAATATCTACGGACTCCTACGGACTCGCTAAGGACATTCTCTGAGTTTGAATCAAGGGGAAAACTCGGAAGAATTCGTGAGTAACTCGGTAAAGTGGGACAGGGCCTTTACTCCTGCTTTTTGAGTCTATTTTCATTCATCATCTGTTTTCCTTGCAGTGGTAACAGGTTGTGGATGATGAAAAAAGCAGAATCAGAAATCTTTATGTTCTTAATCCAAAATGTTTGCCAGCTTTTATCAGTGACATATGAGTGTATATTTCATTACTATCAGCAATAGAAAATCTAGAGATAAACTTCAAAAACAAATATTAAATGCAAAATAACATCATGCGCAGTCCATTCTCCCGCCCGAGTTGTGGGGTTGAAGAGCTCCTGGAGCGGGGCCTACATCACCGCCCCGCGCGGCTTGGAATGGCTGCGGGACTGCGAGCGCGCGCCGGGGGCTCTAACATCAAGACCCGGTGTGCGGCCTTGCATCACCCGGCGTGGCTTTAATGGCTGCGGGACAATTCGCCATCGCCCGCCGGGGGGCTTTGACTTTGACTTTGACTCTGACATCGGGGGGGAGAGTGCAGTGGAGAGATAAGTTTTTTTGGCCTTCCATCACAGCAATGTGATGGATGTTTATGTAAATTATGTTGTGTCTTGGGTCTATTTGTTTGTAATGTATGGCTGCAGAAACGGCATTTCGTTTGGACCTCAAGAGGTCCAAATGACAATAAATTGAATTGTATTGTATTGTATTGTATTCTGAGTATTCAATTATATCATTTGGTTCAAAAATGTGTTCCCGCCATTAAGGTTGGATGTACCAGAGTAAAAGCAGTATTTAACACTGTTAATTGAGAAACAAAAAAAATGACATTCATATTGCATCATACTTTAAAATCAATACTTCCTAAGATGCTTAATAAAAGTGTAGTTGGCATTGTAATATACTGCAGATTCTGCCAGTTAATTCCCACACAAGGAAGCCAAATGCCATGTTGGCATTCATTTCGAGAGTATAAAAGCAAGGATATAATGCAGAGTCTTTAAAAGGCATTGGCCCAGCTATATTTTGAATATTATGAGCAGTTTTGGGCCCCATATCTGAGGAAGGATGTGCTGGCACTGGAGAGGGTCCAGAAGAGGTTTACGAGAATGATCATGGGAATGATTGGGTTAATGTATGAGGAACATTTGATGCCTGGAGTATCTTTGCAGAGAAGGAATAGATGACATTTCAGGTCTGAAGAAGGGTCTTGATCAGAAACGTCATAAATTCCTATTCTCCAGAGATGATGCCTGTCCCGCTGAGTTACTCCAGCTTTTTGCGTCAATCTTCTATACTCAATACTCTGACCGATGAAGGCCAATGTGCCAAAAGTCACTTTGGCCACCTGATCTACCTGCGACTCCCACCTTGAAGGAAATATGCACCTGCACTCCTAGATTCCTCTGCTCTATAACGCTCCCCAGAGCCATACCAGAGCCTTCCTCAGAGCCCCGAGTTCGATCCTGACTATGGGTGCTGTCTGTACGGAGTTTGTACATTCTCCCCGTGACCTGTGTGTGTTTTCTTCAGGTGCTCCGGTTTCCTCCCACACTCCAAAGACGTACATGTTTGCAGGCTAATTGGCTTGGAATAATTGTAAGTTGTCCCTAGTGTATGTAGGGTAGTGTAAGCTGACAGGGGATCTTATAGAAACATATACAATTCTTAAGGGATTGGACAGGCTAGATGCAGGAAATATGTTCCCATGTTGGGGGAGTCCAGAACCAGGGGCCACAGTTTAAGAATAAGGGGTAGGCCATTTAGAACGATGAGGAAAAACTTTTTCACCCAGAGAATAGTGAATCTGTGGAATTCTCTGCCTCAGAAGGCAGTGGAGGCCAATTCTCTGGATGCTTTCAAGAGAGAGTTAGATAGAACTCTTAAAGATAGCGGAGTTAAGGGATATGGTGAGAAGGCAGGAACGTGGTACTGATTGTGGATGATTGAATGACGGTGCTGGCTCGAAGGGCCGAATGGCCTACTCCTGCACCTATTGTCTATTATCTATTGTCTATTGTCATTCACCGTGTAGGTCCTGCCTATGTTGGACTAATGTTCTCAATTTATTGTAAACTGGGCCTTGCTTGAACTTCTTACTCAAAGTCACCGACACTAGTAAGTCTCTCTGGTGTACAGTTAGACTTTAATTACATAGAAACATAGAAAATAGGTGCAGGAGTAGGCCATTCGACCCTTCGAGCCTGCACCACCATTCAATATGATCACGGCTGATCATCCAACTCGGTATCCCATCCCTGCCTTCTCTCCATACCCCCGATCCCTTTAGCCACAAGGGCCACATCTAACTCCCTCTTAAATATAGCCAATGAACTGGCCTCAACTACCTTCTGTGGCAGAGAATTCCACAGATTCGCCACTCTCTGTGTAAAAATTGATTTTCTCATCTCGGTCCTAAAAGATTTCCCTCTTATCCTTAAACTGTGACCCCTAGTTCTGGACTTCCCCAACATCGGGAATAATCTTCCTGCATCTAGCCTGTCCAACCCCTTAAGAATTTTGTACGTTTCTATAAGATCCCCCCTTCAATCTTCTAAATTCTAGCGAGCACAAGCCGAGTCCTATCCAGTCTTTCTTCATTGAAAGTCCTGACATCCCAGGAATCAGCCTGGTGAACCTACTCTGTACTCCCTCTCTGGCAAGAATGTCTTTCCTCAGTAGAAAAGTGAGTGGAAGTTATGGTGTTGGAATGCTGACCATAACGGAACATCTGAGGGGTGGTGAGCAATTCCAAAACGGAAGCGGTCGTCCCTGCAGAAAAAAACCCTCGATAACCTTTCACTGCTTCCCCCACTACCAGGCAACATGTGCAGGAACAAATCCCCGTCATTGCCTTCATATAACACCTTCTCACTTCGCTGAGATACATTTCAAAGCACCTATGCACAATGACATATTGTGAGGTGCAACGACCCTTGTATGTAAGCTAATGTGGCAGGCACATTGCAGATGGTAAAACCTTACCTTCTGGTAAATGTTTGCATGTGGGGGACAAATGTGCAGCGTTTTTTTTGCACAGGGATCATTTATTTAAAAAAAAGACATTTCCAAACGAGGTATTGGACAAAGTGTGCAGGCAGAACATGACTGAACAAAACTGAGTGCCTGTGCGATGATAAGTGAGATAATGAACTCCTACATGAAGTGGTGGTAGCAAAGACTGTTGGCATATGATGAGCGTTTGACAGCACTGGGACTCTACCCACTGGAGTTTAGAAGGTTGAGGGGGGGACCTCATTGAAACTTACAGAATAATGAAAGGCATAGATAGAGTGGATGTGGAAAGGATGTTACCACTGGTGGGAGAGTCCAGGGCCAGAGGTCATAGCCTCAGAATTAAAAGGCGCTCTGAGAGAAAGGAGGTGAGGAGGAACTTCTTTAGTCAGAGGGTAGTTAACCTGTGGAACATTTAGGATTAATCTAAGCAGGTCACAGAGTCATAGGGTGATAGTGTGGAAACAGGCCCTTCGGCCCAACTTGCCCACACCGGCCAACATGTCCCAGCTACACTAGTCCCACCTGCCTGCACTTGGTCCGTATCCCTCCAAACGTGTCCTATCCAAAGTGCTGTAGTAACTCAGCTGGTCAAGCAGCATCAGACCTGAAGAAGGGTCCCTACCCAAAAAGTCACCCATCCTTTTTCTCCTGAGTTGCTTCCTGTCCTGCTGAGTTACTCTAGCAATTTGTGTCTATATTGAGTATATACCAGCAAATGTGGGCTTCCATGAGAAGGGCAATATTTATCATGCGTCCTTCATGGTCTTTGAGCATTTTAGTACAACGTTGACTTGCTGACAACATCGGAGGAGATGTTTCCTTATTCTGTTTGCAGAACATCCTTCACCTAGGTCAAGGGCAAGAAGCTCTGCTTCTCTCTCCAGGGCTGCTACCTGGTCTACTGAGTATTGGCACAAAATCCTGACTATCCTCAGACTTGTAGCCTCTGCAGGTTTTTGCTTTTCGATCGGTATCCTTCCAACCTGTCTTCAGCAATTCCCCCGAAACAGAATCAGAAGATTATTGTGCAGGAAGGAACGTGGTTTACACCGAAGATAGACACAAAATGCTGGAGTCAGGCATTTGTGTCCCCTTGTTCTGGACTTCCCCAACATCGGGAACAATCTTCCTGCATCTAGCCTGTCCAACCCCTTACTAATTTTGTACGTTTCTATAAGATCCCCCCTCAATCTTCTAAATTCTAGTGAGTAGAAGCCGAGTCTATCCAGTCTTTCTTCATATGAAAGTCCTGACATCCCAGGAAACAGTCTGGTGAACCTTCTCTGTACACCCTCTATGGCAAGAATGTCTTTCCTCAGATTAGGAGACCAAAACTGTACGCAATACTCCAGGTGCGGTCTCACCAAGACCCTGTACACCTGCAGTAGAACCTCCCTGCTCTTATACTCAAATCATTTTGCTATGAATGCTAACATACCATTCGCTTTCTTCACTGCCTGCTGCACCTGCATGCCTACTTTCAATGACTGGTGTACCATGACACCCAGGCTGCAGGAGTTGCAATGTTATCCCACTTTCACATCCACTTGTTACATGCTGGGGGCAATTCACGGCATCCCACTAATTAACAAACCCGCACGTCTTTGGGATGTGGGAGGAAACCACAGCAACCCGGAGGAAACCCACATGGCCACAGGGAGAACGTGCAAACTCCACACAGACAGCACCTGAAGTCAGTAGCAGCTCCACTAACTGTGCCACCATGCTGCCATTAAATGAGTTTATCAATGTTTTGTCTTCTCCCTGCTCCCATCAGGCAGAAGGCACTGAAGCTTGAAAGTGCGCACCACCAGACCAGGAACAGCCTCATTCCCCTCTGTCAACAGGCTTCTGATCGGTCCTTCCATAAGGTAGGGTACTATCCGATTCACCTCTACCCCATTGCAGATGTTGAAGCTTGTGTATGGTATTTATGCGCTACAATGCTGAGAACTATATTCTGCATTCTGTATCTTCCCCTTTGTTTCATTCAGTTTAGTTTAGAGATACGGCGGAAACTGACCCTTTGGCCCACCGAGACTGCGCCGACCAGTGTTCCCCGCACACTAACACTACCCGACGCACACTAGGGACAATTTTACAATCATACCAAGCCAATTAACCTACAAACCTGTACGTCTTTGGAGTGTGGAAGGAAACTGGAGATCCTGGAGAAAACCCACGCGGTCACAGGAAGAACGTACAGACTCCATTAAGGCAGCACCTGTAGTCAGGATCGATCCCGGGTCTCTGGCACTGTAAGGCAGCAACTCTACCGCTGTGCCATCGTGCTGCCACAATGCCTCGTTCTTTCCATTGTAGTTAAGTTTGATTTGATTGTATTTATTTACAGTATATCTGATCAGTTTGGACACTAATCCTGCCATTTGACTATAGATAGACACAAAATGCTGGAGTAACTTAACAGGACAGGCAGCATCTTTGGAGAGAAGGAATAGGTGATGTTTCAAGTTGAGACTCTTCTTCAGGCTGAAGTTACTCCAGCATTTTGTGTCTATCTTCGGTTTTAAACCAGCATCTGCAGTTCTGCAGTTCCTTCCTACACATTTGCCAACAAATGTTTTACAATAGAACATTGAGCATGGGAATTGGAAGGCCATGTTGCAGTTGTATAAGACGTTGGTGAGACCACATTTAGAGTATTGTACTCAGTTGTGGTCACCATGCTATAGGAAATATATTGTCAAACTTGAAAGGGTTCAGGGAAGATTTACGAGGATGTTGCCGGGACTAGAAGGTGTGAGCTATAGGGAGAGGTTGGGAGGATTGAGTATAGGAGCAGGGAGGTTCTACTGCAGTTGTACAGGGTCTTGGTGAGACCACACCTGGAGTGTTGCGTACTGTTTTGGTCTCCTAATCTGAGGAAGGACATTCTTGCCACAGAGGGAGTACAGAGAAGGTTCACCAGACTGATTCCTGGGATGTCAGGACTTTCATATGAAGAAAGACTGGATAGACTCAGCTTGTACTCGCTAAAATTTAGAAGATTGAGGGGGGATCTTATAGAAACTTACAAAATTCGTAAGGGGTTGGACATGCTAGATGCAGGAAGACTGTTCCCGATTTTGGGGAAGTCCAGAACAAGGGGTCACAGTTTAAGGATAAAGGGGAAATCTTTTAGGACTGAGATGAGAAAAACATTTTTTACACAGAAAGTGGTGAATCTTTGGAACTCTCTGCCACAGAATGTAGTTGAGGCCAGTTCATTGGCTATATTTAAGAGGGAGTTAGATGTAGGCTTGAAGGGCCGAATGGCCTACTCCTGCACCTATTTTCTATGTTTCTATGTTTCTAAGTAAGCTGGGTCTCTATTCCTTGGAGCACATGAGGATGAGAGGAGATCTTACAGAAGTGTACAAAGTCATGAGAGGAATAAATTGGGTAGATGCACAGAATCTCTTGCCCAGCGTAGGCGAATCGAGGACCAGAAGACATAGAAACATAGAAACACAGAAAATAGGTGCAGGAGTAGGCCATTCAGCCCTTCGAGCCTGCACCGCCATTCAATATGATCATGGCTGATCATCCAACTCAGTATCCTGTACCTGCCTTCTCTCCATACCCCCTGATCCCTTTAGCCACAAGGGCCACATCTAACTCCCTCTTTCTGGTGAACCTTCTCTGTACTCCCTCTATGGCAAGAATATCTTTCCTCAGATTTGGAGACCAAAACTGTACACAATACTCCAGGTGTGGTCTCACCAATACCCTGTACAACTGCAGTAGAACCTCCCTGCTCCTATACTCAAATCCTTTTGCTATGAATGCTAACATACCATTCGCTTTCTTCACTGCCTGCTGCACCTGCATGCCTACTTTCAATGACTGGTGTACCATGACACCCAGGTCTTGGACATAGATTCAAGGTGAAGGGGAATATATTTAATAGGAATCTGAGGGTTAACTTTTTCACACAAAGGGTGGTGGGTGTATGGAACAATCTGCCAGATGAGGAAGTTGAGACTGGGACTATCCCAATGTTTAAGAAACAGTTAGACAGTTACATGGATAGGACAAGTTTGGAGGGTTACGGACCAAACGCAGGCAGGTGGGACTAGTGCAGCCGGGACATGTTGGCCAGTGATGGGCAAGTTTGGCCGAAGGGCCTGTTTCCACGCTGTATGTCATGTTGTCACTTGCGGGCGGAGCACCAAGGCAAATTCCTTGTATGTGAATACTTGGCCAATAAACCTATTCATTCATTCATTCATTCATTCATTCATCACTCTATGACTCTGTGATCAGCAAATGACATCTTCACCCACCCAGAATATGCAGGGTTGAATACTGGGGAGATTTGCCATGATAGATGAGTAACGTTGATATATGGTGGGTAGTTATTGTTGATCTAACATTGGTTTCCCCAACCCCTCCTCGCCCAGACCTCTCCCACCACCATTGCACATGAATCCTAGTCACCTTCAACCACATCTGTTCCAAACCTTGCTCTGGTTGTGCTTCAGATTTAATTACTCATTAATTCCGACGTCTTCCAGACCAGCGTTCAGTGGTTGCTTTGCTCACTGGAATCCTTTGAGAGTACGGATTTACTCCTTTATTGTTAGCTGTGTCAAGTCGTAGAAATGCTTCCACTATAGTTTCTGGCTTTCTGGTGAGTTTACAGGTTGAGGAAATGCTCTCACTCACGGACAGAATTAGCACAGATTCTGTATTCCGTCTGCCAAGGATATTCTTAGTCTTCTCAAAAAAGGTTATTTTCAGGGAAAATAAATTCCCTGCAGGTGCGTGTGTCCCTGTACATTGTAACCTCCAATTCACAAAGATCTGCTTTGGTCACTCTGTCGTAGGGAAGCTGTTGTCAAGCCGGAAAGGGAGCAGAGAAGATTTACGAAGATGTTGCTCGGATCCGAGGTTCCTGAGCTGTTGGGAGTGGCTTAGCAGGTTAATAATAATAATAATAATGGATGGGATTTATATAGCGCCTTTCTAATACTCAAGGCGCTTTACATCGCATTATTCATTCACTCCTCAGTCACACTCGGTGGTGGTAAGCTACTTCTGTAGCCACAGCTGCCCTGGGGCAGACTGACGGAAGCATGGCTGCCAATCTGCGCCTACGGCCCCTCCGACCACCACCAATCACTCACACACATTCACACACATTCACACACAGGCAAACGTGGGTGAAGTGCCTTGCCCAAGGACACAACGACAGTATGCACTCCAAGCGGGATTCGAACCGGCTACCTTCCGGTTGCCAGCCGAACACTTAGCCCATTGTGCCATCTGTCGTCCCGATTAGGATTCTATTCCTTAGAGCGCCAGAGGATGAGGGGTGGTCTTATAGAGGCGTGTAGGATCATGAGAGGAAAAGACAGGGTAAATGCACAGTCTGTTACACAGAGTGCAGGAATCGAGAACCAGAAGACATACAGTAGGTTTAAGGTGTGGGAAGGAAAGAGTTAATAGTATCCTGAGGGGCAACTGTTTAACGCAAAGGGTGGTGGGTGTATGGAACAAGCTGCCGGAGGAGGTAGTTGAGGCAGGTACTATCACAACGTTTCAAAAAGATTTGGACAGGTACATGGATAAGATAGGTTTGGAGGGATATGGACCAAGCACATGGGGGAGGGGTGGAGGGGGGGGGGGGGGGGGGGGGTAGAACAAAGGGGGAACTTTGTGATGAAATCGTCCCCTCCCTATGATGGTAACTTATAATTAGTAAAAGAGCAGTCTCAATTATCATGTCTAACTTTCTGTGATAAGTTCACTTAGTGAATCGCTATAACAAGCTGTGGAGGCCAAGTCAAAGGATATTTTTAAGGCATAGAAGATTGATAGCTTCATGATTAGTACGGGCATCAGGGATTATGGAGAAAAGGCAGGAGAATGAGGTTGAGAGGGAAAGATAGATCAGCCATGATTAAATAACAGAACTTATTAACAAACCAACAACAATCTGGGACTTGCTTGAGACATGCACCTGCTCATAAAGGCTGGAGCGTCGACTTTGAAAATGGTGCCAAAACATGGCGCCTCTACCACGAGTGTACTTGCAAATCGCGGATCGGGGGTATGGTAATACTCTACTAGACTGTTTGTAAGAAAAATAATTTCACTGTGTTGTTGCACTTAGCACATGTCACGATAAAAGCACCATTGAACTATTGAAATCCTAAACGTCCTTCAAAATTATGCAGAGGCTTACAAAAAGATGTTGCTTTGCTGAACCAAGTGGTCAAGCATCATAAATGGTTTAGGAAATTTGGGAGATATGCAAACGAGAGTTTATCTCTTCAGCTTTTGGATTTTCCATCCATTTTGCATCACTAATGTCACCAACTCTGCACAGTGGTTGGCAAAGCTACGTACTGGTTTAGTTTAGTTTATGTATATGTATAGGAAAGAACTGCACATGCTGGTTTAAATCGAAGGTAGACACAAAATGCTGGAGTAACTCAGCGGGACAGGCAGCATCTCTGGAAAGAAGGAATGGGTGACATTTTGGGCCGAGACACTTCTTCAGACTGATGTCAGGGGAGTGGGCGGGACAGAGATAGAATGTAGTCGGAGACAGTAAAGGGCCGGTCCCTCGAGCATGCGACCTGCATGTGGCAAGCGCAACCTAAAGAGCCGGTCCCACCAGCATGCGCCTGCATGCGGCAAGTGCGACCAAACCAGAAGCGGGGGCCGCGCGGAGGTCGAGTGAGTGACATGAAGTTCGAGCAAAGTCTGCGGGAAGTTCGCCCGTGACGTACAACGTCGAGGCGGCTGCGGGCCGGCGAGCCGTTGCTGCACAGAGTTTTTGATTACGGACAGTTTTTCGGAGCCCCACACGATGTCGGAAACAGCTCCGCACAACTCCATACGGCTCCGGTGATCGAAGTGGGACCGGCCCCGCGCGGCCAGACGGCACAAGCGACCACGTTAGGTCAAGCTTGCCGCATGCAGGCGCATGCTGGTGGGACAGGCCCTTTAGGTCGCGCTTGCTGCATGGAGTCGCATGCTCGTGGGACAGGCCCTTATGACTGGTGGGTGAACTGGGCAGGGGGAGGGGATGGAGAGAGAGGGAAAGCAAGGGCTATTTGAAGTTAGAGAAGTCAATGTTCATACCGCTGGGGTGTAAGCTGCCCAAGCGAAATATGAGGTGCTGTTCCTCCAATTTGCACTAGGCCTCACTCTGACAATGGAGGAGGCCCAGGACAGAAAGGTCAGATTGGGAATGGGAGGGGGAGTTAAAGTGTTGGGCCACCGGCAGATCAGGTAAGTTGCTGAGCAACCGGGTGATTAGTTTAGTTTAGTTTAGAGACACAGCACGGAAACAGGCCCTTCAGCCCACTAAGTCCACGCAGACCAGCAATCCCCACACACTTACACTAGGGACAATTTACAATATTTTTACTGAAGCCAATTAACCTACAAACCTGTATGTTTTTGGAGTGTGGAAGGAAACTGGAGCACCCGGTGAAAACCCACGTGGTCACGGGGAGATCGTACAAACTCCGTGCAGACAGCCCCGGTTGTCGGGATCGAACCAGGGTCTCCGGTGCCGTGACGCAGCAACTCTACCACTGCGCCACCGTGCCGCCCTTATAATCAGATGAAAGGAAAATGCGGATATATAACAGAGGGTCAGATACAGCAAATGGCACTGGGCAGCCCTCTCTTGGGCCGGGGCAAGGAGGAATGTGAAAGCCATGATGATCTGACAAGGTGCTCGGGAGTTTATTGATCCCACATGCAGGAACAAATTATAGGATGCTGGTAGGACATGTTTGCATTCTGAATGAAATAGCCATTTCATTGCGAGTCACTTGTGACTCTGAGCCTCCTAGTCTAGCGCACTGTACACTCAGATCATTTATTCCTGTTCTCCATTTATTTCCTGCAGCCTGCTCAGGGGAGCAGCATTCGCGTGTAAGGTTACATGCTTGTGACATTTTTCTTGCGTTTGATCTTAAGAAGTAATCAGTACGCTGCACTTTCGTACAAGATCGCTTTGCTCCTTGTGTGTACGGAAACACGCGGCCTTTGTAAAACTCGTATAGCAAAATCTAATTATCTGAGGAATAAAGTGGAGCCCCCTGCCATCTGTGCACCCTGTTCCCCCTGTCACATCAGCCTTCCGCAACGTATTATCTTTTCACGTGTGGGAAGGAACTGCAGATGCTGGTTCAAACCGAAGATAGACACGGAAAGCTCAGCGGGTCAGGCAGCATCAATGGAGTAAAGAGGCACAGTGGCGCAGCGGTAGAGTTGCTGCCCGACAGCGCCAGAGGCCCAGGTTCGATCCTGACTATGGGTGCAACCTTTACAGATTCTGTATGTTCTACCCGTGACGAAGTGGGTTTTCTCCGAGATCTTCAGTTTCCTCCCACACTCTAAAGACATACAGATTTGGAGGTTAATTGGTTTCGGTAAAGATTGTAAATTTGTCCCTAGTGTGTAGGGTCGTGCTAGTGAACAAGTCGACAACAACAAATTGTACCTTTCCCACATTGCACTGAGAAGCTCAGCAGGAAGACTTTTTCCGTCTTGTTAGGCCCCCTAACAAGGCTGACCATGGCTGTCTCCAGGGTTGGAGGACGCCTGTGCGTGGCTTTGTTTAACGTGGGGAGACTGGTGCACAGACAGCCGCCCCACGGTCCTTGACAGATTTGGGTCAGGATCCAGTGGCATGGAGTCCAAGACGACCGGAGACCCTTTCCTGCCGCAGCCTTCATCCGCCTTCCCAGCCGTTGTGACGCTCCACTAAGGTCAGCCATCGTCCTCCGCCTGCTCAACCGAGCAGGTCTTGGTTGGATTGCTCTTTGTCAGGGACCTCCCCCTCGACCTTACCGCCATGGGTAGCTCCAGATGGCATCGCTCTCAGGATCTCAAGTCCGCACAAGCTTCTCCACCACGACAAGGTGACAATCCACAGAGAAGTGAATACCTTACTCCTTTAGAGTAAACAAAACAAATAACTTTTTTGAAAATCGAATTAGTTTATATATTCGTACGTTTGATATTTATGCTTCTCTCCCCTCGTGGACTGAATGGCTTGCTGTGATATCTCAGAGGTAGGTAAGAGGTAGATTTACGAGAATGATCCCAGGAATGAGTGGGTTCGCATTTGATGAGTGTTAGGCAGCATTGGGCCTGTACTCGCTGGAGTTTAGAAAGATGAGGGTGGGACCTTATTGAAACTTACCGAATAGTGAAAGGCCTGGATAGAGTGGTTGTGGAGAGGATGTTTCCACTGGTGGGAGAGTCTAGGACCAGAGGGCACAGCCTCAGAATAATGGGACATACATTTAGAAAGATGAGGAGGAATTTCTTTAGTCGGAGGGTGGTGAATCTGTGGAATTCATTGTCACAGAGGCTGTGGAGGCCAAGTCAATGGATATTTTTAAGGCAGAGGTTGAACGATTTGTGATTAGTACGGGTGTCTGAGGTTATGGGGAGAAAGCAGGAGAATGGGGTTGAGTGTGCTTTTAAACATCTGTATCCGTCGCCCGATTGAAGCAGGAAAAAGAAAGATTGACTGCAGTGGGAAAATGGCCCACGTGACAAATTGCAAACATTAGTCACGCCAGAAATGATGTTTTAATGATATCATTTGTGATATCATTTGTGGGTAACGATAACACCTCCAAAACTTATTCAGTCTTAATTGGAAATAATAATTGGAAAAATATAAAAAATATAAATAAATTGTCCACATCTACCAGAGATATTTGGTATTAACTGTTGACGAGGTTTGCATTTGGTCATTAATCTTAAGAATACTTGTGAATATTGACCATATTTAGCATTCACACCAACCTCAGTGAAGTTAACTGATTTGTATGTGTGGCAATGAGTTTAATTAGAGTCCTAGAGTCACACAGCATGGACACGGGCCCTTCAGCCCAACTTCCACATACTGGCCATCATGTCCCATCTACACTAGTCCCACCTGCCTGTATTTGGACCATATCCCTCTAAACCTGTCCTATCCATGTACCTGTCTAAATGTTTCTTAAACATTGCGATTGTCCCTGCCTCAACTGCCTTCTCTGACTTGCTCGTTCCGTACACCCACCACCCTTTCTTAAATGTTCCCATTAAATCTTTCCCCCCTCACCTTAAACCTATGTCCTCTGAGTCTCGATTCCCCTCCTCTGGGCAAAAGACTCTGTGAGTCTACCCGATCTATTCCTCTCATGATTTTGTACATCTCTATAAGGTCACCCCTATAAGATCACCCCTCATCCTCCTGCGCTCCAAGAAAGTAAGTAAGTAAGTAAGTAAATTTTATTTATATAGCAAGTGCTTTACATAGAAGAAATAATTAGGTTTCCGTACATCCATAAGGAAGGAACCGTGTAGCGAAGGAGTGGGTGATGTTTCGGGCCTGAAGAAGGATCGTGACCCGAAACGTCACCCGATCCTTCTGTTCCGAGAAGCTGCCTATCCCACTGAGCTACACCTGCATTTTATGTCTATCTTTGATGTAAATCAGCATCTGCAGTTCCTTCCTACACATAAAATATTAGACAGATTGGTGTTGCGTTCCCTTTGACTTAGATAGTTGAGAGTTAATCTGATCAAATTACGGAGAACTAATAGAGTTGATATAGAGTAATTATTTTTGTTGATTGTTAAGTGTAGATCTAAAGGGCATATTCAAAGTTGAATTTTGGACACAATTCTACATGCAGTGGGTTGAGTCACGAGTGTTTTATTGTCATATGTCCCAGATAGAACAATGACATTCTTAAATTGCGACCAATAAATTGTCACCAATAATTACAGTTAATGGTCAAAGGCAAATTTCCACCTGAGTGACTTTCACATAGGATGGCACGATGGCCCAGCGATAGAGTTGCTGCCTTACAGCGCCAGAAAACCGGGTTCGATCTTTACTTGGGGGTGCTGCCTGTACGGAGTTTGTACGTTCTCCCTGTGACCTGCGTGGGTTTTCTCCGGGTGCTCTGGTTTTCCTCCCACACTCCAAAGACGTACTGTAGGACTGTAGGCTAATTGGCTTCAGTAAAATTGTAAATTGTCCCTTGTGTGTGTAGGATAGTGTGCGTGTGCGGCGATCGCAGGACGGTGCGGACTGGGACGGACCGAAGGGCCTGTTTCTGCGATGCATCTCGAAACGAAACTGAACCGGAATAGTTACTCCCATTTTAATTCCGAGGATGACAGGAGTGTATTACGATCTGGATGGTGCCTGGATTAGGCATAACTGCAGAGGGAGGCCCTCATGGTGAATTCAGCTTGATATCCATGTCATTTGAGCAGCAGCATCTCTCGTCCAAAGACACCAGAATAACTTCACAGCTGGTGAGGTGGGAGAGGAAAATCAGGAAGTGTGGGCCAGATGGAGGGGCGTTATGATTGATAATGGGGAATCGCAGTGCTCCAGCCCAACGTAAGCTGGAATAGATTTATCAAATGTTCGTAAACCTTAGCTGAAGAAACAGAAAGATAGAACACTACTCCAACTTCCCGAGATCACTATACTTTTCATTTCCACAACTGTTTGGCCCAGTCTAGTTATTCTCCTTGAAAGCAAAGCAAACAGAAGGTTAGTGTAGGTACACAAAAATGCTGGAGAAACTCAGCGGATGCTGCTTTAGCAGCATCTATGGAGGGAAGGAAATAGCCTTCTTCGGGTTTCGGCCCGAAACGTTGCCTATTTCCTTCGCTCCATAGATGCTGCTGCACCCGCTGAGTTTCTCCAGCATTTTTGTGTACCTTCGATTTTCCAGCATCTGCAGTTCCTTCTTAAACAGAAGGTTAGTGTAGTTTAGTTTAGTTTATTGTCACGTGTACCGAGGTACAGCGAAAAGCTTTTTGCTGCGTGCTATCCAGTCAGCAGAAAGACAATATACATGATTTCAATCGAGCCATTTTTTGCAATGTAGAGATACCTGATGACGTTTAGTGCAAAGTAAAGCCCTCAAAGTGCGATCAGGGATAGTCCGAGGGTCACCAAAGAGATAGATAGTATTCGCAAGAAGAAGAAAACCAATGAGGTAGATAGTAGTTCAGCGCCGCTCTCTGGTTGTGGATAAGATGAGTCACTTGCCTGATTATTTGTGAGATTGTAAATTGTATTAAACCTGTGGGCCATCTTTTTTTTTTCTTCTTGGAGAATTAGGCTCACAACAACATAAAAGTGGTCTGTCCATATTTCCCTTACATAATCTCTTTAACAGTATAACTGTGGGGAGGGTTGACATTTTTCCAGATGCCTATAAAGAGGAACAATTTTGCTAATGCCTCATGAATTCTTCTATTGATGTAAAAGGTTACATGTGTGCCGTAGCTTCCATTAACTACCTTGTGTTGAAAAGACTTACAGTAATTTTATTAAATTACAATACAGATGCCATGAATCATATTGAATGAGGTCAGGCAGCATAATTTATTCTCCTATGAGGTAGTCAATACTGAGAAATTAAACACAGCTGCCGCATTTAAGGTTTCACATATTTTAATTATAACTCATGTTTTTGTTCGTACAGAAAATTAATAGCACAAAGAACCTGATCTTGGAATCGCGAATCGACAGATTAAGACTCTGGCAGTTTGAATGATCTGGCTTAAAACTTACCATCTGGCCCAAGAGCAGAGCTCGAAGATCCCTTTGTTGGGAGTTACCTTGGAGATGACATCATACGCCGCGCACATGGGCTGGAAATAGTGCCGGAATTGTCGCATTAATCACCGAGAGGGAAGCAATGTGGCATTGTAAGCAGGTGACAACACCCCCCCTGGTCTCGTGCCCCCCTCGTCCCCCACCCCCTGTACCCCTTGGATGGACAATTAGGACACTGGACAAAGGCCAGGTCTCAACATGTATGATGTCATCTCCAGGGACTAACTTTACTGAACCTTTTTCCTTCCGCCCACAATATTTAACATGTAAAAGAATATGTGATTCTGTTTGTAGTTTGTTTGGTTGTTTGTTTGTTTGTCTTTTCGCACAAAGTCCGCGAGCATTGCCACTTTTCATTTCACTGCACATCTCGTATGTGTATGTGAGGAATAAACTTGACATGACTTGACATCTCCAGGGGCATCAGCAGTTTTCAATGCAGTGCCAGACACAACTATGCTGGAGTGGCTCAGCGGGTACAGGCAGCATCTCTGGAGAAAAGGAATAGGTGACGTTTCGGGGTCGAGACCCTTCTTCAGTGGTGTCGGGGGGTGGGGGGGGAAGGGTGGGACGAGAGGGAAACGAGAAATATAGACAGTGATGTAGAGAGATATTCGAACAAAGGAATGAAAGATTACGCAAAAAAAGTAACGATGATGAATGAACCTGGCGGTCTAAAGAAGGGTCTCGACCCGAAAACATCACCCATTCCTTCTCTCCAGAGATACTGCCCGCCCAGCTGAGTTACTCCAGTATTTTGTATCTATCTTCAGTTTAAACCAGCATCTGTAGTTCCTGCCTACACGTCGTTAGCTGTTTGTTAGGTGAGAATGAGTTACGGGCAATGAGACTCAACAAGATGACTTTGAAGGTAGACACAAAATGCTGGAGTAACTTAACGGGACAGGCAGCATCTCTGGACAGAAGGAATGGGTGACCTTTTAGGCACGATCAGTCCCACAGTTTACCTGATCGGCGTCCACTTTGTTCTCCTCGTTTTCACACCTCACCCTTCCATATCTCTATGTCCATTTCTCCCCCTGACTTCTCAGTCTGAAGAAGGGTTCGACCCGAAACGTCACCCATTCCTTCTCTTCAGATGCTGCCTGTCCCGTTGAGTTACTCCAGCATTTGGTGTCTATCTTCGGTTGCAAGGAAGCATGGTTTAAGGTCGGGATAACTAAAATAAGCATGTAGAGGGTGCAATGGGCCCATGGGAGAAACAAGAAGGATAGAACTGTCAAGAGTGTTTATGTGCTGACAAACAGAACAATGAAATTCTTTCAGCGGCATAACAAGCCAATAAACTTAATATATATAAGTAATATATGATAAACAAAAAAGTCAATAAATCAAAAACCCCAACTCAACAGATTAGCGATAGTGTTGCTGCCTCACAGCGCCAGATACCCGGGTTCGATCCTGACTACGGGTGATGTTCGTATGGAGTTTGTACGTTCTCCCCGTGACCTGCGTGGGTTTTCTCCGGGTGCTCCGGTTTCCTCCCACACTCCAAAGACATGCAGGTTTGTAGGTTGATTGGCTTCGGTAAAAATTGTAAATTGTCCCTAGACAGTCTGCAGAGAGAAGGCTCTGCATAGAGTAGTGCGTTTGACCGAACGCACCATGGGAACCACACTCACCCCTACCACCCCAGCAACGGACCGTTCCAGCTGCTACGGTCAGGGAAACGCCCCCGCTGTCACGCTGAGAAAACAGAGAGGATAAGACGGAGTTTCTTCCCAGTGGCCATCAGGACTGTAAACTCTGATCTCACTAGCGGCTAATTTAATAATTTACTCTTGTGTCTTGTTTTATAAATGTAAATACTAGTTCTGTTCTGTTGTGTTGTTCTGTTGTTTTGCACAATGCCACAGGCATTGCCACTTTCATTTCACTGTACATCTTGTATGTGTATGTGACAAAGAAAGTTGACTTGGCTTGACTTGATGTATGTGTAGGATAGTGCTGGAGTATGGGATGATTGCTGGTTGGCATGGACTTGTGGGCTGAAGGGCCTGTGTCTGCACTGTATCTCTATAGTCTAAAGTCTAAAAAGGTCTGGTGCGGAGGGAGCATAAACTAGAAACGTCATTTCTGCTTCTCTCTCCCTGCCACTCATGCTGCTGAATATTTCCGGCATGGTCTCATTTATTTCCAGCGAAATCAAAGCAAGAATAATCCATGAATTAATTGATTGCGATGGAGAGCCATTAATGAGATGCGGATCGAGTCCTTTTCCCATCCGAGCAACTGAATGCATCTTCAGGAATTCTGATTGCTAAAAATAAGAGCCAAATGAACCAGTACGTTGGCGCAGCGGTAGGGTTGCTGCCGTACAGCGCCAGAGACCCGGGTTCGATCCTGACCACGGGTGCTGTCTTTACGGAGTTTGCACGTTCTCTCCTGCGTGGGTTTTCTCCGGGCGTTCCGGTTTCCTCCCACACTCCAAAGACGTGCAGGTTTGTAGGCTAATTGGCTTCGGTGGTAAAAGTTGTAAATTGTCCCTAGTGGGTGTAGGATAGTGTTAGTGTGCGGGGGTCGCTGGTCGGCGCGGACTGGGTGGGCCGAAGGGCCTGTTTCCGCCGGTATCCCTAAACTACGCTAGAATGGTACCGAAAGGTGTATTAAAAGAATGGGGAGAGGGAAACATAAGAGACATGTGCTTTCCCCCCCCCCCATCTCTGATCCGCTCAGCCAACAACACAAAGGGCTTTATGCTATTTGTCAGCTAAAGCCACAAAGGTCGCTGAGAACATTCCCACCTCCCCGACCCCCACAACTCTGAAGGAATTTCTGGCACCTCTAGTGTTGGCATATTTCAGAATGACAAGTCCTGGAATGTTCGAGATAAGAAATATTGATATACAGACGGATTCGCTCCAGAAGTGGGAGAAATAATTTATGATGCGGATATTTTTCAGTTCTCAGCTGTGATCATTCTCACAGCCCTTTATTCAAAAGCCATGAGTTTAACGAGACTAATCTATTAAAGATAGGAATTTGGTTTTACACCCGCTGTAGTGTCACTTATGAAATAGCTCTATCAAGGAAGGAAATGAATGTAGATAAGCAAACCATTTTGTTTTCACGTACTACTGTTTTCTTAAAGGAGCAGGTAGTTTTAAATCTTCAGGCACCAAGTGAGTGCAAAGAACTTGCTGAGTTACTCCAGCACTTTGTGTCCTTTTAAATGAATCCAACGTTCTGGCTTTGCATTCAAGTGCAGTCCAGAAATCACAAACCATCAAAAATGTGATTTTAGAGTCATTTAGTTTAGAGATACAGCGCGGAAACATACAGTTCAACCCACCGAGTCCCACACCGACCAGTGATCCCCGCACATTAACACAAGCCTACACACACTGGTGAGGGGTGGGAGATTGAAACCTTCATGTGGTCCACCCTGTTTCGACTAATGCAATCAACCCGAAGTGCACAAACAAATAGATCAAATAGAACAGTGTTCAAAAAGGAACTGCAGATGCTGGAATATCGAAGGTACACAAAATTGCTGGGGAAACTCAACGGGTGCAGCAGCATCTATGGAGCGAAGGAAATAGGCGACGTTTCGGGCCGAAACCCTTCTTCAGACTCAAGTTGATCTACAACTTTAGGCTGTGCACGCCATACGCAAGAAGGAGACACGCTAGGGACAATTTACACTTATACCAAGTGTACAAACCCAAGCCAATTAACCTACAAATCTGTACACCTTTGGAGTGTGGGAGGAAACCAAAGATCTTGGAGAAAATCCACGCGGTCAAGAGGAGAACGTACAAACTCCGTACAGACAGCACCCGTAGTTGGGATCGAACCCAGGTCTCTGGCGCGGCACGTGCTGCTGTAAGGCAGCAACTCTACCGCTGTGTCACTGTGCCACCCTATAGAAGGTTTAGATGGGCTAATGGAGTCATACAGCGTGGAAACAGGCCCTTCAGCCCAATTCATTCATGCCGATCATGATGCCCCATCTATTCTAGTCCCATTTTCCCCCCGTTTGCCCATATTTTATTTTAGTTTAGAGATACGGAGCAGAAACAGGCCCCTTTGACCCACCGAGTCTGTGCCGACCAGCGATCCCTGCACACTAACACTATCCTACACACATTAGGGATAATTATACCAAGCCAATTAGCCTACAAACCTGTACGTTTATTTGGAGTGTGGGAGGAAACCAAAAATCCCGGAAAAACCCACGCAGGTCACGGGGAGAATGAACAAACTCTGAACAGACAGCACCCGTAGTCAGGATCGAACCCGGGTCTCTGGCGCTGCACGGCAGCATCCCTACCGCTGGTTCATTTGGCTCTTATTTTTAGCAACCATGTAAGATCTAAGAATTATGCAACTCAATGAAAAATTCCATCAGTTCATTTCTCTGTAATTATGTCTCAGCTCCCAAAACGTTTTCAATAAAAAATGCCCTTCTATATATTCCTTTCTGTTAAATAATTTAACAGCAATTAACAGTGTCGACAGCGTGAAGAGGGCGGCACGGTGGCGCAGCGGTAGAGTCACAGCGCCAGGGACCCGTGTTCGATCCTGACTACGGGCGCTGTCTGTACAGTTTGTACGTTCTCCCCGTGACCTGCGTGGGTTTTTTTCTGGGCGGTGCTCCGGTTTCCTCCCACACTACAAAGGCGTACAGGTTTGTAGGTTATTTGGCTTGGTATCATTGTAAATTGTCCCTAGCGTGTGTAGGATAGTGTTAGTGTGCGGGGATCGCTGGTCGGTGCGGACTCGGTGGGCCGAAGTGCCTGCTTCCGCACAGTATCTCTAAACTGTATCTCTATATAAACTAAACTGATCCAAGGAATGAATAGGATAGCGTTTGTCGGCACTGGGCCTGTACTCTCTGGAGTTTGGAAGAATGAGGGGGGACCTCACTGTAACATACAGAATAGTGAAAGGCTTGGATAGAGTGGATGCGTAGGGGATGTTTCCACTAGAGGGAGAGTCTAGGACGAGAGGTCATAGCCTCAGAATTAAAGGACATTCTTTTAGGAAGGAGATGAGGAGAAATGTCTTTTGTGGGTGGCGAATCTGTGGAATTCTTTGCCACAGAAAGATGTGGAGGTCAAGTCAGTGGATATTTTTAAGGCAGAGATAGATAGATTCTTGATTGGTAACGGATGTCACATGGGTCGAATGGCATAATTGTAATCCTATCACATGATTTTATGGAAATAAAATATGAGTCTAATGAGGGGGAAATGGGACATCTTGATCGGCATGGGCAAGTTGGGTGGAAGGGCCTGTTTCCATGCTATACGACTGTTATTCTAAAATTACATTTTTGTAGGTTTGTAATTTCTGGACAACACTGGAACACAAAATCAGAACTTTGGATTAATTTAAAAGGTTTAAAATTTAATTGTAAAAAAATTTTGAATTTCATTTTAAATGAATCCAAAGCTCCGATTTTGTGTTCAAGTGTAGTCCAGGTTTGTAGGTGAATTGGCTTCTGTAAATTGTAAATTGTCCCTAGTGTGTGTAGGACAGTGCTAGTGTGGCTGCTCGGCACGGACTCGGTGGGCCGAAGGGTCTGTTTCCCCGCTGCATCTCCAGAGTAAAGGAATTTCGGAAAAAATGCTGGCGGCTTCATTAGTAATAAACTTGGCAATTCTTTGGGACTTTCATTTTTCTCAGGCACACTCATTATGTAGACATGCATAATATCAATCATAGAATGAGCAAACTATTGGCAAAAGGAAGGGAGAATCTTCCATCACTGGAGAAGTTAAGGAATGTGGGGGGGGGGGGGGGGGTTGGAATAAGGAATCATCCTACAAAAAATGTCATCCCAGTTTCCACTAAGAATCGGAGTGGAGTCTGGATTTTTTTTTAGATGTGAATCACCTACACTGGACCTATTTTGGTTTAGACTCAAAATGCAGGAGTAACTCAGCGGGCCACCGCCAATTGGAGAAACCATTAGGCAGGCACATTAATAGGACAGGTTTGGAGGGAAATGGACCAAACAGGGACGAGTGTAGATAGAGTAGATGTTGGTTGGCGTGGGCAAGTAGGGCCGAAGGGACTTGTTTCCACGCTGTATGACTCCATGTCTGTGTGACTCCAGAGGGAATCATAGCAGGTTAGCAATCAGTCAGGTTGACCATTATGATTCAACCCTTCTGTCTCCGTGTTACATTCGGAGGAAGTTTACAAAACACACTCACTGCAAGCGGGGCGGAACGGAGAAATATACTTTAAGAACCACGATTTACTAATCACAATTTACTGCTTTGTTCCGGGTGATTTTTCACCCAGCTCTCCCCCCCATCCCCAACCCCCCCCCCCCCCACCACAACCCACCCCACCACTCCCACCCCCCCTCCACACTCACACCCCGTCCATTGCAAAACATTGACGCCAAACCTTTCATTTACCACATAAGGTTATTCAGTGATCACAACCACAAGGTCTACACAAACTCACAGCATAGTCCAGCTATTACAAACGTGCCCTCTTCCTGCTTCCATTTTATGACTGGGACGTGCCCACAGGAAGGAAGGACCCAAATATTCCAACATAAACTATTAAATAGAGCAAACTTCATCTTTAGTAGTACAGATGGTGCAGTGTACTGCTGGAGGCCGGCATACAATCGCAGTGGAACCCATGGCAGGAATCAATGGGAATATTCCGCTTGGGCAGCAGACGTGTGGACGTTGAGTGTGTAGGAAAAAAAGCACTGCCGAAACCTATTGATAAAAAGAATTTGGAATGAAATCGTTCCCTTTCTATGATGGTAAATTACTAGTAGTACAAGAGCAATCTCAATTATCATGTCAAACTTTCTGTGATAAGTTCACTTAGTGAATCACCATGACAAGCTGTGGAGGCCAAGGCAATGGAAATGTTTAAGGCATAGATTGATAGATTCTCGTGTAGGAAGGAACTGCAGATGCTTGTTTACGCCAAAGATAGACGCAAAATACTGGAGTAACTCTGCGGGACGGGCAGCATCTCTCTAGAGAAGGAATGGGAGAAGGGTGTCGAGCCGAAACGTCACCCATGCTTTTTCTCCACAGATGCTGCCTGACCCGCTGGGTTACTCCATCACTTTGTGCCTATCTTCAATGGGAATATCATTGGGGCGGCGCAGTGGTGCAGCTAGTAGAACTGCTGCCTCACAGCGCCAGAGACCGGGGAGTGATCCTGACCTCAGGAGCTGTCTGTGTGGAGTTTGCACGTTCTCCCTGTGACCGCGCGGGTTTCCTCCGGGTGCTCTGGTTTCCTCCCACATCCCAAAGACGTGCGAGTTTGTAGGTTAATTGGCCCTCTGTAAAATTGCCCCTCGCGTGTACGGAGTGGATGAGAAACCGGGATAACAAACCTAGCGTGAATGGGTGATCGGTGGTTAGCGTGATTCAGTGGGCCGAGGAGCATGTTTGTATGCTACACTAAACTATAAGAAAGTATTGAGGTCGATTCTGGTGTATACCTGTGCAATCGACGTCACCAGTATTCTGGTCAAATCGGTAAAAAAAGAACTAATTCTGAAGTGATATACACACCGTTGGAAATTCAGATTCCTTGACAAGGCAAAGTGGTGAATTGATGGGGCCAATCGACAGGGTGAATGCACAGAATCCTTGCTAAGCCAAATAGGGTTAATGCACAGTTGTCTTTTACTCGGGGCAAGAGAATCGAGAACCGGAAAACATTCGTTTAACATGAGAGGAGAAAGATTTAATAGAAACCTCATCATTCAGAGGATGATTGGAACTCATTGCCACAGACGGCGGTGGAGGCCAAGTCAATGGATCTTTCTAAGGCGGAAATTGATAGATTCTTGATTAGTACGGGTGTCAGGGGTTATGGGGAGAAGGTAGGTGAGTGGGGTTGCGAGGAAAAGATAGATCAGCCTTGATTGAATGGCGGAGTGGGCCAAATGGCCAAATTCTGATCCTAGAACTAATGAACTTATGTGGAATGAACTGCCAGAGGAGGTAGCTGAGGCAGGTATTAAAGCATCATTTAAAAGACACTTGGACAGTTACATGGATAGGAAAGGATTCGAGGATTATGGGCCAAATGCGGGAAAATAGGACAAGCTTAGATGGGGGCATCCTGGTTGGCATTGACTAGTTGGAATGAAGGGCCTGTTTCCATGCTGTTTGACTCGATGACAGATCGGTGTATTCTTATAGGGCTGATGTGTAATGCAAGGTATATTTAGGAGGCACAAGAAACTGCAGATGCTAGAAGTTCGAGCAAAGCACAAAGTGCAGGAGGAACTCAGCAGATCTGGCAGCTACTGCCTGACCCATTCAGTTCCTCCAGCATTTTGTGTTTTGCTCATCACATTTAGGTGCAAGTCTCTTGATTGATTTCAACTTAATAGACAGTAGACAATAGGTGCAAGGTGTAGGCCATTCGGCCCTTCGAGCCAGCACCGCCATTCAATGTGATCATGGCTGATCATCCCCAATCAGTACCCCGTTCCTGCCTTCTCCCCATATCCCCTGGCTCCGCATGATCATTTACAACCAACTTACTTCAGTTTAGTATTAATTTCTGACCACCGAGCCCACAGCACCAGAGACCCAGGTTCGATCCTGACCACAGGTGCTGTCTGTACGGAGTTTGTACGTTCTCCCTGTGACCTGCGTGGGTTTTCTCCGGGTGCTCGGGTTTCCTCCCACATTCCAAAGACAGACATGTTTATAGGTTAATTGGCTTCTGTAAATTGTCCCGAGTGTGTGGGATAGAACTGGTGTACGGGTGATCGTAGGACGGCACGGTCTCAGTGGGACGAAGGGACTGTTTCCACGCTGTATCTATAAACTAAACTACACTAAACTAAACTCTGCGTATTACGGCAGGACTGATTTTTTTTTTGAATACCCGGCAAGTTTGATTTATGTTACTTTTTAAGTCTATATCTGATAGGCAATTAAGAAGCTTTATTGGAATATAAAAAATCTTTGTGATTCATAGAAATGGTGCACATTGTTTTTATAAAACCATCATTACTCTTGATAAAGGCAAATGGATTAAAAAAAATCCTGACAACGGGTGCTGTCTGTATGGAGTTTGCACGTTCTCCCCGTGACCTATGTGTCCTCCCACACTCCAACAGCGTGCTTGTTTGTAGGTTAATTGGCTTGGTATAAATGTAAACATTTTCTCACTAGTGTGAGCAGGGTAGTGTAAAGGGCCTGTCCCACTTGGGCGACCTAAGCTGCGAGTTTAGACAAGTTTGCCCTGCACTCAAACTCGCAGCATGGTCGACACGAGGTCCTAGGAGGTCGTATGAGGTGGCTGGAACTCACCTTCATGCCCGAGGGGGAGGTTAGGTCGCTGAAAAATTTTCAGGGTATTGAAAAATTTTCCGAGAGTAAGATTTGGTCGGCATGGGTGTTTTTCACTCGTAGTGCAGTGAGGCCGCTATTTCTGTGCGGGGATCGCTGGTCGGTGCGGACTCAGCCGGCCCGTTGCCGCGCTGTATCTCAAAACTCAACTTACAAATATATTACGGGGCATGTTGAAATATCTCGAAAACTTATCAATCCTCACTTTCACTTGACTGATTCCACAATTTGCCATTTTACACATTTATCTTAAGCACACTCCCATGCAGTCTGGAACTCGTCTACAAGTGCACTTGTATGTCTATCCATCACCAGGAAGACAGGGTTTTATTAACACGTCTAGTGTTGCAATAAAAGAAAGCCTTATCTACCATAATAAATAATGGATATATGCCAATTAATGGTGCCGCTGATTATAGGTGAATTCTCCCCACACCCGCCAACACCAGATCATATTAAGAATGAGGTTTTCTGTGTAACTCTTTAGCATTGCAAAGGATGCATTGTATTCTGGAATAATTTAGTCAGTCAAGTGATAAAGTGAAAATTGATAAAGGTTATATATTTCATTGCACCATCTCCTCCCAAGGTGATGTCAGAAATCAAATTAATTGCTGCAATATATTCAATTATTTCCCATTTTGACAGTCATGATGTTACTGTTAATGAACATGCCACCTGTCCCCAGAGTAGGGGAATCAAGAACCAGAGGACATAGGTTCGAGGTGAGAGGGGAGAGATTTAGTGAGTAGCTGGAGCAACTTTTTCACTCAGAGAGTGGTGGGGACATGGAATGAGCTGCCAGAGGAAGTAGTTGAAGCTGGTAGTTGGGGTGGCGCAGCGGTAGAGTTGTTGCCTTACAGCGCCAGAGACCCGGGTTCAATCCTGACTACGGGTGGTGCTGTCTGTGCGGAGCTTGCACGTTCTCCCCGTGTCCTGAGAGGGTTTTTTTCCCAGGATCTCCAGTTTCCTCCCACGCTCCAAGGACGTAGGCTAATTGGCTTGGTATAAAATGTAAATTGTCCTTAATGTGTGCAGGTTAGTGTTAATGAGCGGGGATCGCTGGTTTCCGCACTGTATCTCTAAACTAAACTAAACTTACAACCCCATGATGTGAATATTAAATTCTCCAACTGGACTGGACTGACATCTGAACTGGAACATACATTCATGAATTAAAGTAACATTGACTTTTGCTCAAGGACTGAATAATCCTCTTCACTGTATTGTGAATATTATGATTCAGCATGGAGCCTGTATTTTATTGAGGTCATGTGGGGAAATACGTATTCCATTGACGTATTAACCTTGATTCACTTCATTCACGGAAAGACACCGCACACAGTCATTCCTTTATCAGGAAGAAACTCCTGATTGATTTAAGCAACTCACAACGTGAAACAAGTAAATCAATAATAACATACCACTAAATCACAGGCACACGGAACTGCAGATGCACGGATCTTCAGCAAAAAACACACAAGTGCTGGAGGAACTCAGAGATCAAGCAGCATCTGTGGAGGGGAAGGGACAGGAGACGTTTCAGCTCGGGACCCTTCTTCCGACATCGGAGATGGGCGAAGAAAGCTGGAAAAGAGAGGTGGGGGTGGGGCAAAGCCGGGAGAGTGATAGGTGGATACTATTTATTTTAATTATTAAGTCTATCATTTTTTTTTAAACTTTATTCTTTTTCTTCCTGTGAAAGAACTAACAGTAAATGTTACTTTGATAAGGCATCTAAGTCAGGTGAAGGGGGCGGGGGGTGGGGTTTGATTGGGACATGGGTGGAGCAAGTGAGAAAAAGCTCGAGGTGAAAAAAAGACAAAAGGGTGTAGATAAGGAAAGAGGAGGATGAATGGAGTGAAGAATAACCTCGATGATGTTGCGTGGATTGACTTGATGTGGCTTTTGTATGATTTTTGCCAGTTGAAGTTATTAGTTAAAATCAAAAGGCACGTTTTACTCATTTTTGTAATAATGATGTGCAGTTTACTGTGCCCTATAAGGGCCGTTACGGGGCGGCACAGCGGCACAGTTTGAAGAGTCGCTTCCTCGCAGCACCAGAGATCCAGGTTCAATCCTGACCTCGGGTACAGGCCGTGCGGAGTTTGCACGTTCTCCCTGTGACCGTGTGCGTTTGTTTCCTGGTGCTCTTGCTTCCTCCCATATTCTGACGGCTTGCAAGCTTGTAGGTCATGCTTGAAGGCCAGTGTGCGTAGGGAGTTGATGAGAAACTGGGATAATGTAGAACTTGTCTGAACAGGTGATCGATGGTCGGCGTGGATCCGGTGGGACAAGGGCCTGTTTCCACGCTGCATCTCCAAAACTAAAAAGTTAAAAAGGTAGAGTGAGCACATCTCACTTTTAACAGATTAGGTCAGCTGGTTTCACTGTGAAAACCATTTCGGCCCATGGGGAACGGACATAATGCACCATGAAGCTGAACACAGCAAGAGTTAAAATGGAGCATTTATCAAACTCATCCTCACATGAGAAGATAGCTGGCTGGTGAGTTGGAAACACAATGTAATGGAACAGCAATAGGGAGTCGAGAAGCAAAATCATCCGTGGAGAGTTCAAACTGCGAATGAGCCAATGTATAAATACATTTAATTTATAATAAGCCAGTTATATGTTTGCTGTCTCAATCTTGGCTCTGAGAAAGCAAAATGACACAATGGGATTCCTTTTCAAAGTTCGGTGTGAAGATAGATCGTTGAAGGTGAAGTTCAGAAGTTATGCCACAGCAAACCCAGTTTGCGTCTCTCGAATGTGCTCAAATCTTGATCCATTGATTAAATTGATTTCCATTTGCTATTAATATTTTTGAGGGATGACTGATATACAATAATATTTCTAGGGTTTTGTTCTACCAAAGTTTAGAGGAATATGGGACAAATGCGGACAAGTGTGATTCGCATGGATGGGTATGTTTCTCGGCATGTGTAAGTTGGGCCTGTTTCCGTGCTGAATGAGTATGACTTTATGGCTAATTACAAAGATAGATACTTACAGTGCATTCAGAAAGTATTCAGACCCCTTCACTTTTTCCACATTTTGTGATGTTACAGCCTTATTTTTAAATTGATTAAATACATTTATTTTTTATCATCAAGCTACACACAATACCCCAGAATCCAGAAGCAAAAACAGGTGCAAAGTAATTAAAAACAAATAAATGAAATATCCCATTTACATAAATATTCAGACCCTTTGCTATGACACCTAAAATTGAGCTTAGGTTTATCCTGTTTCCATTGATTATCCTTGAGATGTTTCTATAACTTGATTGGAGTCCACCAGTGGTAAATTAAATTGATTGGACACGATTTGGAAAGGCACACACCTGTCTATATAAATAAAGTCCCACAGTTGACAGTGCATGTCAGAGCAAAAACCAAGCCATGAAGACGAAGGAATTGTCCGTAGACCTCCGAGAAAGGATTGTGTCGAGACACAGGTCTGGGGAAGGGTATAAAACAATTTCTGCAGCATTGCAGATCCTGAAGATCACGGTGGCCTCCGTCACTCTTAAATGTAGGTTGTAATACCAAGATGGCGTCGCGTGCACAACGCGAGGCTCTGCGTCTCCGTAGTTTTTGCAATTTAGTTTTTTTTCCGTTAATAATTACCTTAGTTTTCGCCCGGAGCACTCGAGCGAAGACTCTGTACGGCCGTCAGGAGCTACTGGAGCTCGGCCTTCTCAACACAACGAGCCCCAGAAGCGACTTCCAACTGCCGCCGGAGATCGCCAGGACACCGTGGTCTAGCGGGCCAGCTCCCCCGACAGGACGTCAGATAATCAGCTGCTCCTGACTGGGCCTAAAACTAAGCGGAAGCTCAGAGGGGACCGTGCCTTTGCTGTGTCGGCACCCAAATTATGGAACGATCTGCCTCTCCACATTAAACAGGCCTCTTCTCTGTCTGTTTTTAAATCACTTCTTAAAACCCATCTCTTCTCCGTGGCCTTTGATACCCAGTAAGATGTCGACTTTATTTACTTGATTTAATTTCTTATTTTGATTGCTTTTATTGCGTGGCTATTATTTTTACTCATGTTTTATGTCTTTTAATTTATTGTTGTATTTCATATGTAATTTTTGCGCCTCATGTGAGCTGTTATGTTGTCTGTTTATGATGTCTTGTTTATTCTTCCGTACAGCACTTTGGTCAACATTGGTTGTTTTAAAGTGCTTAACAAATAAAGTTGGATTGGATTGGATTGGAGGCGGCGCAGGGACCACAAACAAAGACGTGGGAAGCGGGGAGGCTATCGAGCTAGGCTGAAATCAAACCCGCACCAGCCAGCTCTGCCCAGCATTTTCCTCGCGAATGTCCGGTCCCTGGTGAGTAAAATCGACGAACTACGGCTGCGGATCACCACACACAGACGGATCGCCGACTGCAACGCCATGGTCTTCACCGAAACATGGCTCAACGGCAACATCCCGGACAACGCCATCGAGCTGGATGGGCGCACTGTCTTCAGGGCCGACAGAACAGCGGAGGACTCCGGTAAGACCAAGGGCGGCGGACTGTGCATTTATGTGAATAACACATGGTGTACGGACGTTGTTAGGATTGGTAGTCACTGCTCTGCTGACCTGGAATACCTGATGATAAAGTGCAGGCCCTTCTATCTGCCCAGAGAATTCACATCGACTGTTATCACTGCAGTCTATGTACCCCCGGACGCTAATGCCAGGCTAGCAATGGAAGAGCTGCAAGTTGCTATCAGCATACAACTAACTGCACACCCAGAGGGGGCATTTATTGTTGCGGGTGATTTCAACCACTCCAACCTTAAAACTGTACTCCCCAGGTTCCATCAGCATGTTTCCTGCCCAACCAGAGGAAACAATATTCTGGACTTAGTATATACTAATATTACTGAAGCCTACAAAGCCCTCCCCCTCCCCCACCTCGGACAGTCTGACCACCTCTCTCTGTTCCTGCTCCCCAAATACACACCTCTGATCAGACATGTGAAACCTACCGTGAGGACAGTGAAGGTTTGGCCTGAGGGGGCTGTCTCTGTTTTACAGGAACAGTTTCAGCAAACAGACTGGAGTCTGTTTGCCACCCAGGCCACCTTTAACTCCCAAGTGGACATCAACTCATACACCTCAACAGTTTTGGACTATATAAAATTCTGCACTGATAACGTCACTACCCACAAAGAGATGAAGACCTTCCCTAACCAGAAGCCGTGGATGAGCAGGGAGGTCAGACTCCTGCTGAAGGCTCGCGATGCCGCTTTCAGATCTGGCAACGCTGAGGGATACAGCTCATCCAGGGCCAATCTGAAAAAGGGAATTAGGAATGCTAAACTCAATCACAAAAAGCGGATTGAGGAGCATTTCCAAAACAACTCCGACCCAAGGCGCATGTGGCAAGGAATCAAATCCATTGCCGATTACCATAAAGTTAACACCCCCTCCCCCCAGACAACGCCTCCCTTCCTGACGAGCTAAAGCATTTCTATGCTCGCTTTGACCGGGACAACAAAACTCCAGCCATCAAAGTTGCTCCATCCCCGAATGAACAACCCCTCAGTCTCTCCACCTCTGCTGTACAAGATGCACTGAGCAAGGTGAATGAGCACAAAGCTGCCGGCCCCGATGGCATCCCCGGGCGGGTGCTTAGGGCATGTGCTGGACAACTATCCCCAGTCTTTACCGACATTTTCAATCTGTCACTGGCCCAGGGTGTTGTCCCCACTTGCCTCAAGACATCAACCATTGTGCCAGTGCCCAAACAGTCAGCCACAGGGAGTCTCAACGATTTCCGCCCAGTGGCACTCACCCCTGTCATTGCAAAGTGCTTTGAGCGGCTGATATTGGCTCACCTCAAAGCCAGCCTCCCCCCCACACTGGACCCCCATCAGTTTGCCTACCGGACCAACAGGTCTACAGAGGACACCATATCGGCGGCCCTACACTCAGCCCTGACCCACCTGGACAACAACAACTCCTACATCAGGATGCTGTTCATTGATTTCAGCTCCGCCTTTAACACTGTCATCCCCGCCAGCTTGATCACCAAACTCAGCGGACTTGGCATCTCCACCTCCCTCTGCAATTGGCCTCTGGATTTCCTCACCAACAGACCACAGTCTGTTAGGGTCAACAACCTCACCTCCTCCACTATAACACTGAACACCGGCGTGCCACAGGGCTGTGTGCTCAGCCCTCTCCTCTACTCCCTCTTCACCCACGACTGCATCCCTAAGAATGGCTCCAACGCCATCATTAAATTTGCCGACGACACCACGGTGGTAGGACTGATCAGTGACAACGACGAGTCAGCCTACAGGTAGGAGGTCCAGCACCTGACAACCTGGTGTGCCAATAATAACCTCGTCCTCAACTCCAAGAAGATGAAGGAAATTATTGTTGACTTCAGGAAGGTCAGAGGGGGCAGACATACCCCCATCCATATAAACGGGACTGAGGTGGAGCGTGTCTCCAGCTACAAATTCCTCGGGGTACACATCTCGGAGGATCTGTCCTGGTCCCTCAACACCTCCAAGCTGATCAAAAAGGCGCAGCAGCGCCTTTACTTCCTGAGGAGGCTCAAGAAAGCTCACCTGTCCCCCCAGATCCTGACCAACTTTTACCGCTGTACCATCGAAAGCATCCTGACCACCTGCTTCACGGTATGGTACAGCAGTTGCACCGTAGCGGACAGGAAGGCACTACAACGGGTGGTGAAAACCGCTCAGTACATCATCGGTGCCCCGCTCCCTGCCATGGATGCCCTCCACCGAAAACGGTGTCTGAGACGGGCCGGGAAGATCATCAAAGACCCCTCCCACCCCAACCATGGACTGTTTGCCCTCCTCCAATCAGGGAGGCGGTACAGGAGCCTCAGGTCTCGTACTAGTAGGATGAGGAACAGCTTCTACAATAACACTATCACATTGCTGAACTCGGAGTCCCGCCGATAGATTTCTCCAGTCCCTCCGTCCACATTGTTTGCTTATTCTGTATTTTTATTTCTATATTGCACTATTACTACGGACTGACGCTAAACTGCATTTCGTTGTACCCATACTTGTATTTGTGCAATGACATTGAATTGAATTGAATTGAATTGAATGGAAGAACTTTGGAACCACCAGGACTCTTCATAGAGTTGTCCACCTGGCCAAACTGAGCAATCGGGGGAGAAGGGCCCTGGTCAGGGAGGTGACCAAGAACCCGATGGTCACCCTGACAGAGCTCCAGAGTTCCTCTGTGGAGATTGGAGAACCTTCCAGAAGGACAACTATATCTGCAGCACTCCACCAATCAGGCCTTTTTGGTAGAGTGGCCAGACGGAAGCCACTCCTCGGTAAAAGGGACATGACAGCCCGCTTGGAGTTTGCCGAAAGGCATGAGAAACAAGATTCTCTGGTCTGATGAAACCAAGATTGAACTCTTAGGCCTGAATGCCAAAGAGGAAACCAGGCACCGCTCATCTCCTGGCCAATACCATTCCTACGGTGAAGCAAGATGGTGGCAGCATCATGCTGTGATGATGTTTTTCAGCGGCAGGAACTGGGTGATTAGTCAGAATCGAGGGAAAGATGAACGGAGCAAAGTACAGAGAGATCCTTGGTGGCCATGAAGGTTCAGATGGATCGAGACTTTTGCCATCAATTATTTAAAAGTCTAGTGAAAGGTTTTTCTATGAATTTGCAGAATTCAGACCTCGGTGTGTTCATTTCATGGCTGATTGGTGAAATATGGAACAATTTTGGATGGTTTTTACTCTTAAGGATACTCCAGACTAATGAAGGAACCTGACCCCAAACTGGTGTCTAGACATTAGACTTCAGAGATACGCGTGGCCCTCCGACCCACCGAGTCCGCGCCGACCAGCGATCATTGTGCACATCCTATACACTAGGAATAATTCACTTTTTTTTAAGGGAGGAAACCAGAGCACCCAGAGGAAACCCACGCAGTCACAGGGAGAATGTACAAACTCCGTACAGACAGCACCCGTAGTCAGGATCGAACCTGGGTCTCTGGCACTGTGGGGCAGCAACCATACCTCTGCGCCTCCGTGCCGTCCATTTCCCTCCACAGATGTTTCCTGACTAGCTGAGCTCCTCCAGTGCATTATTTTTGGCTCAAACATCTGCAGTCTCCTGTGCCTCCTGCAGACTCCAGCTAGCTGCTTTAATGTGTAGGAAGGAACTACAGGTGCTGGTTTAAACTGAAGACAGACACACAAAGCAGGAGTAACTCAGCGGGTCATTCAGCATCTCTGGACAAAAGGAATCGGTGACGTTTTGGGTCTTCAGACTGAGTGTCGGGGGGAAGGGAAACAGGTGATGTAGACAGAGACAGACCAAATAAATGAAAAATATGCAAAAAGAGTAATAAAGGAAACAGGCCATTGTTAGCAGTGGGCTAGGGGACCTCATTGAAACTTACAGAATAATGAAAGGCATAGATAGAGTGGATGTGGAAAGGATGTTTCAACTAGTTGGAGAATCTAGGCCCAGTGGTCACAGCCTCAGAATTAAAGGGCGCTCTGTTAGAAAGGAGGTGAGGAGGAACATCTTTAGTCAGAGGGTAGTTAATGTGTGGAACTCATTGCCACAGAGGGCGGAGGGGGCCAAGTCGAGCAGACCAGGTTCAGGAATAGCTACTTCCCCACAGCCATCAGGCTATTAAACCTGGCTCGGCCAAAACTCTGATTATTAATAACCCATTATCTGTTATTTGCACTTTATCAGTTATTTATTCATGTGTGCATATATTTATATCATGGTATATGGACACACTGATCTGTTTTGTAGTAAATGCCTACTATGTTCTGTGTGCTGAAGCAAAGCAAGAATTTCATTGTCCTATACAGGGACACATGACAATAAACTCACTTGAACTTGAACTTGAACTTGGACTTGAAGTCAGCGGATATTTCTAAGGCAGAGATAGACAAATTCTTGCTTAGAACGGGTGTCAAGGGTTATGGGGAGAAGGCAGGAAAATGGGATTAGAAGGCAGAGATCAGCCATGATTGAGTAGCGGAGTAGACTCGATGGGCCGAATGGCCTAATTCTACTCCTATAACTTGTGATCTTGTGAGGTGAAAACGAGTTACATACAATGAGACTCAACAAGACGACTTCGAAGCTAGTACAATGGTGGGTGGGGGAGGGATAGGGAGAGAGGGGATTCAAGGGTTACTTGAATTTAGAAAAATAAATATACTGCTTTAATATTTGCTTGATATATATAAGATGTCTGGCCAGAATCATTGAGAGTGTACAGGAAAAACAGGTTAGGGTCATAGAAACACAGAAAAAAAAAGGTGCAGGAGTAGGCCATTTGACCCTTCGAGCCAGCACGGCCATTCAATATGATCATGGCTGATCATCCAAAATCAGTACCCTGTTCCTGCTTTCTCCCCATATCCCTTGATTCCGTTAGCCCAAAGAGCTATATCTAACTCTCTCTTGAAAACATCCAGTGAATTTGCCTCCACTGTATTCTGTGGCAGAGAATTCCACAGATTCACAAATCTCCGGGTGAAAATGTTTTTCCTCATCTCAGTCCTAAATGGCCTACCCTTTCTTCTTAAACTGTGTGACCCCTGGTTCTGGACTCCCCCAACATGGGGAACATTTTTCCTGCATCTAGCCTGTATGATCCCTTTGAGGGGCGAGCAAGCATTGCAGATACAGTGGCTTGCAAAAGTATTCATACCCCTTGAACTTTTCCACATTTTGTCACGTTACAACCACAAACGTAAATGTATTTTATTTGGATTTTATGTGATAGACCAACACAAAGTGGCGCATAATTGTGAAGTGGAAGGAAAATGATACATGGTTTTCAAATTTTTTTACAAATAAAAAACTGAAAAGTGTGGCGTGCAAAAGTATTCAGCCCCCTTTACTCTGATACCCCTAAATAAAATCCAGTGCAACCGATTGCCTTCAGAAGTCACCTAATTAGTAAATAGAGTCCACTTGTGTGTAATCTAATCTCAGTATAAATACAGCTGTTCTGTGAAGGCCTCAGAGGCTCGTTAGAGAACATTAGTGAACAAACAGCATCATGAAGCCCAAGGAACACACCAGACAGGTCAGGGATAAAGTTGTGGAGAAGTTTAAAAAATATCCCAAGCTTTGGGATATCTCACGGAGCACTGTTCAATCCATCATCTGAAAATGGAAAGAGTATGGCACAACTACAAACCTACCAAGACATGGCCGTCCACCTAAACGGACAGGCCGGGCAAGGAGAGCATTGATCAGAGAAGCAGCCAAGAGGCCCATGGTAACTCTGGAGGAGCTGCAGAGATCCACAGCTCAGGTGGGAGAATCTGTCCACAGGACAACTATTAGTCGTGCACTCCACAAATCGGGCCTTTATGGAAGAGTGGCAAGAAGAAAGCCATTGTTGAAAAAAAGCCATAAGAAGTCCCGTTTGCAGTTTGCCACAAGCCATGTGGGGGACACTGCAAACATGTGGAGGAAGGTGCTCTGGTCAGATGAGACCAAAATTGAAGCTTTTGGCATAAATGCAAAACGCTATGTGTGGCGGAAAACTAACACTGCACATCACCCTGAACACACCATCCCCACTGTGAAACATGGTGGTGGCAGCATCATGCTGTGGGGATGCTTTTCTTCTGCAGGGACAGGGAAGCTGGTCAGAGTTGATGGGAAGATGGATGGAGCCAAATACAGGGCAATCTTGGAAGAAAACCTGTTCGAGTCTGCAAAAGACTTGAGACTGGGGCAGAGGTTCACCTTCCAGCAGGACAACGACCCTAAACATACAGCCAGAGCTACAATGGAATGGTTTAGATCAAAGCATATTCATGTGTTAGAATGGCCCAGTCAAAGTCCAGACCTAAATCCAATTGAGAATCTCTGGCAAGACTTGAAAATTGCTGTTCACAGACGTTCTCCATCCAATCTGACTGAGCTTGAGCTATTTTGCAAAGAAGAATGGGCAAAAATTTCAGTCTCTAGATGTGCAAAGCTGGTAGAGACATACCCCAAAATACTTGCAGCTGTAATTGCAGCGAATGGTGGTTCTACAAAGTATTGACTCAGGGGGGCTGAATACTTTTGCAGGCCACACTTTTCAGTTTTTTATTTGTAAAAAAATTTGAAAACCATGTATCATTTTCCTTCCACTTCACAATTATGCACCACTTTGTGTTGGTCTATCACATAAAATCCCAATAAAATACATTTACGTTTGTGGTTGTAACGTGACAAAATGTGGAAAAGTTCAAGGGGTATGAATAGTTTTGCAAGCCACTGTACGTGTGATTTAATATTGGGTCTGGTCACCACAAGCCCTTGGGTGGGTAAAAACGTGGGCACAATCTGATTACCATCAACTGGTGGAGAGTCAATCTTCTGAACTGGGCCACTGCCAGTGTTTGTGACTGTTTCAGGCCAAGGGAGCCATTGAATCATTGTTAAGAATCGCAGATATTTCAGTGTATGGCCATGCTTAAATTTCTGTGATCTTTAACACTGTTTCATTTGATTCCAGCCACGGCATGTTGATATCTGGGTGGAAAACGTCTTGCCATGTTGACTTGGAATAATAGGCAGTGCTGTGTTTGATCCACCCACAAAATTAATCGACTTGGCAGCAGGCTTGGTTGATGGTTTAATTGTTGTACAGCAGTATATTAGGGACGACAAGAAATTATATTGGGGACGACAAGAAATTATTACCTTCCAACAATCTCGGGGGTAAGACTGAGGCCAACAGTGTGCAGCTGAGCATTGCTTGAAACACATGGATTTAACAGCCTGAGCCGACATTCATAGAAACATAGAAATAGGTGCAGGAGTAGGCCATTCGGCCCTTCGAGCCTGCACCACCATTCAATATGATCATAGCTGATCATCCAACTCTGTATCCTGTACCTGCTTTCTCTCCATACACCCTGATCCCTTTAGTCACAAGGGCCATATCTAATATCTTAAATATAGCCAATGAACTGGCCTCAACTACATTCTGTGGCAGAGAATTCCAGAGATTCACCACTCTCTGTGTAAAAAATGTTTTTCTCATCTCAGTCCTAAAAGATTTCCCCTTCATCCTTAAACTGTGACCCCTTGTTCTGGACTTCCCCAACATCGGGAACAATCTTCCTGCATCTAGCATGTCCAACCCCTTAAGATTTTTGTAAGTTTCTATAAGATCCCCCCTCAATCTTCTAAATTCTAGCGAGTACAAGCCGAGTCTATCCAGTCTTTCTTCATATGAAAGTCCTGACATTCAGTGTAGCCCTGAAGAAAGGTTAGAGATGCTGCCTTTTGGACGAGCTAAAGTCATAATTCAGTTTTGTTGGGTTAAGTTAAGTTTAGTTTATTGTCAGAGCAGTGACAAAAACATTTGTTGCATGCTATCCAGCCAGCAGAAAGGCTGTACATGATTACAATTGAGCCGCCCACACAGAGTCTCATGGAGTCACAAGCACAGAAAGTGGTCCTTCAGCCCACCTTGTCCATGCCGACCAAGATGCCTCATCTGAGCTTGTTCAATTTCCCTGTGCTTGGTCGATATCTCTTTCCTATTCATGTACCTGTCCAAATGTCCTTCATATTCAGCCATCGTACTTTCCTCTACTATTCCTTCTGGCAGCTCGTTCCATATCCCCAACACCCTCTGAGTGACAAAGATGCTTCTCAGGCTCCTATTAAATCTTTCCTCTCTACCTTAAACCTAAGCCCTCTGGTTCCTGACTCTCCTACGCTGGGTAAAAGACAGGGCCCTAGTGAGTACAGGGCCTCAGTGTACTGGGCCTAGTGAGTACAGGGCCCTAGTTAGTGTACAGGACCCTAGTGTACAGGACCCTAGTGTACAGGGCCCTAGTGTACAGGGCCCTAGTGAGACCACACCTGGAGTATTGTGTGCAGTTTTGGTCTCCAAATTTGACGAGGGACATTCTTGCTATTCAGTATCTCATGCTGCCTCTACAAGGCCAGCAGCATAATCAAGGACCAGTCTCACCCCGTCCATTGCCTCTTCTCCCCCCTCCCATCAGACAGAAATGTGAAAACACACACGTCCAGATTCAGGGTAGACAAAAATGCTGGAGAAACTCAGCGGGTGAGGCAGCATCTATGGAACGAAAGAAATAGGCAACGTTTCCGGTCGAAACCCTTCATCAGGGACAGTTTCTTCCCTTTATTATTAGGCAACCAAACGATCCTATCACCAACCAGAGAGCAGTCCTGAACTACTATCTACTTCATGGGAGACCCTCGGGCAGCCTTTAATTGGACTTTGCTGGAGTTTATCTTGCACTAAATGTTATTCTCTTTAGAGCACCAGAGCACCTGGAGAAAACCCACGCGGTCATGGGGAGAACGTACAAATTCCGTACAAACAGCACCCGTTGTCAAGATTGAATCCGGGTCTCTGGCGCTGTAAGGCAGCGGCAACTCTACCACTGCACCACTGTACTATCCGAGACTGTTATGCCCCTGTCCCACTTCGGAAACCTGAACGGAAACCTACGGAGACTTTGCGCCCCACCCATGGTTTCCAAGCGGTTCCCGGAGGTTGCAGGTGGTTGCCAGAGGTTGCAGATAGTGGAAGCAGGTAGGGAGACTGACAAAAAAAACACCTCCGGGAACCGCACGGAAACCTTGGGTGGGGCGCAAAGTCTCCAGAGGTTTCCGTTCAGGTTTCCGAAGTGGGACAGGGGCATTAGGATGCAGCACAGTTGCAGAAATATGAGTCCTTCCGGACATCCTGGAGATCCCAGAGATCCGCGCTGTATCTCTAAACTAAACCAAACTGAACAAAAGATGATGCCATTTAGGAATAGGGGGCGGCTGGCATGACTAAAGCTGGACAAATCATCGAGTAAACACGCTGCCATCATTACGATCTCTCTACATCATCGTCTATATCTCTCGTTTCCCTTATCCCTAACCAGTCTGAAGAAGGGACTCGACCCGAAACGTCACCCATTCCTTCTCTCCAGAAATGCTGCCTGTCCTGCTGAATTATTCCAGCTTTTTGTGTCCATCTTCGGTATACAATCTGAACATTAGTGAAGTCATTAAAATGCTAGTAATCCACATGGATGCATTAAAGGAATGTCGTCCAACTCAGAAATGATAGCAGTTACGGTCCATTAGGAGAGAGAAGGTTTAATATAAACTTGTCATGGGTGACACATTTTTTTGTGTCTGGGATCCCCGGCTCCTCACGACATGGGATCAGAGGTTGTGTGAACAAGCTGTACGTTTCTTCCGCTGAAGGACTGTTTGTGTCCATTCCCAAATAGTGTCGGCTGTACGACTGAACTTGCCCAGCTTGACTTTCCCAGTGTGGCAGGGAGGATCTGAACTATCAGGGGAATGTGAATGTTGAAGTAGCGTAATGGGCATGCACACGCACGCACGCGCACACGTTTAAACATACGCATGCGCACGTGCCCACACGTACACACGCACACAAACACACACACATTCAAATGCACGCACATGCATGCACTCACACATACACACGTGCACACGCACAAACACACACTCACACACATACATGCACACACGGATGCACACTTGCACGTAGATGAGTGTGTGTTTGTGTGTGCGCACGTGTGTGTGTGTGTGTGTGTGTGTGTGTGTGTGCGCATGTGTGTGTGTGTGAACAAATTTGTGGCCCATATCTGAGGAAGGATGTGTTGGCTCTGAAGAGGATCCAGGGTCCAAGAATGATCCCAGGAATGAGTGGGTTAGCATATGACAGCACTGGGCCTCTACTCGCTAGAGTTTAGAAGATGAGGGGGGACCTCATTGGAACTTACAGAATAATGAAAGACCCAGATAGAGTGGATGTGGAAAGGATGTTTCCACTGGTGAGAGAGTCTAGGACCAGAGGTCAGAGCCCCAGAATTAAAGGACGCTTTTAGAAAGATGAGGAGGAACTTCTTTAGTCAGAGGGTAGTTAATGTGTGGAATTTATTGCCACAGAGGGCTGTGGAGGCCAAGTCAGTGGATATTTTTAAGGCAGAGATAGACAGATTCTTGATTGGAACGGGTGTCAAGTGTTATGGGGAGAAGGCAGGAAAATGGGATTAGGAGGCAGAGAGCAGACATGATTGTATGTCGGAGTGGACTCGATGGGCCGAATGGCCTAATTCTACTCCTATAACTTGTGAACTTGTGAACACACAGACACACAGACAGACATGCACACACACACGTACACACACACACACACACACATACACACACATGTACACACACATATACACACACACACACACACACACACACACACACACACACACACACACACACACACACACACACACACACACACACACACACACACACACACACACAGAGTAAATTCAGGTCCATCCATGAATCATTCTCCCATCTATATAACTTCCCAATGGCAGCTGAGAACTGCGTTCGAAAGATTAAACAATCTGTCATCTTTACCAGTTTGATTCTCACAATTGAGATGAACTATTTATCTTGTAATGGTGCAAGGACGAGCATTTCTCATCCAAGCTAAACACGTGTATGCAGCTCTTGAGCTTGAAGCCATGGGATAAAATGTTAGTTCAGACCTACTGACACCTGAATTCCCTCATAATAAAAACAAAAAGAAACAAACAGGGCGGCACGGTGGCGCAGCGGTAGAGTTGCTGCTTTACTGAGCCAGAGACCCGGGTTTGATCCTGACTACAGGTGCTGTCTGTATGGAGTTTGCACGTTCTCCCCTTGACCTGCGTGGGTTTTCTCCGGGTGCTCCGGTTTCCTCCCACGCTCCAAAGACGTACATGTTTGTAGGCTACTCGGCTTGGTATAATTGCAAATTGTCCCTAGTGTTTGGAGAATAGCGTTAGTGTGCGGGGATCGCTGGTTGGTGCGGACTTGGTGGGCCTAAGGGCCTCTGTACCTCTAAACTAAAAAAATATATACTAAAAGCCCAAAGTATATATTTTCATGGCACACTTCAGATTATACTTTGAGGAATGCTTTTGCAGCATGTTGTCAATTACTGTAACATCCTAAGAGAATCATGCAATTCGTCCATTTAATGGAAATCTGAAAAGATTTATGAAAAATTATTGTTCATAACTCTGCAGTCATACCACATTGGAGAAAAGGCAGGAGAATAGGGCTGGGAGGGAGAGATATATCAGCCATGGTTGAATGGCAGTAGACTTGATGGGCCGAATGGCCTAATTCTGCTCCTATCACTTATAGGAACGGGCCCTTCGACGCATTGAGTCTCCATTGACTGTCTGTCAAGCCGTAAGGCAAAGTGCACCTCCAAGGACTTTCTTCGATGTGGAAAGGGTTTCTGCTCCTGCCACACTTTCAGATACTCTTGCAAAGTCTTGTCACCATTCACTGAATGAAAAGATTTCTACATGAGTGAAAGAGGTCAGGAAGCCATGATTGAGGGAAGGGTCAGGAAGTCATGCATCTATGTAGGACTTTTTGGGCTGCATTTGGAGTATCGCGTGCAGTTCTGGTCACCGCGTTACGGTAAGGACAGGGAGGCTTTGGAAGGGATTCCGATGGTACGCGTGTATTGTTCGGTTGTAATCATGCATTGTCTTTCTGCTGACTGGATAGCACCAACAAAAAGGCTTTTCACTGTAACATAGAAACATAGAAAATAGGTGCAGGAGGAGGCCATTCGGCCCTTCGAGCCAGCACCGCCATTCATTGTGATCATGGCTGATAGTCCCCTATCAATAACCCGTGCCTGCCTTCTCCCAATATCCCTTGACTCCACTAGCCCTTAGAGCTCTATCTACTGGGTAACTCTCTCTTAAATCCATCCAGTAATTTGGCCTCCACTGCCCTCTGTGGCTGGGAATTCCATAAATTCTCAACACTCTGGGTGAAAACGTTTTTTCTCACCTCAGTCTTAAATGACCTCCCCTTTATTCTAAGACTGTGGCCCCTGGTTCTGGACTCACCCAACATTGGGAACATTTTTCCTGCATCTAGCTTGTCAAGTCCTTTTATAATTTTATATGCTCTATAAGATTCCCTCTCATCCTTCTAAACTCCAGTGAATACAAGCCTAGTCTTTTCAATCTTTCTTCATATGACAGTCCTGCCATCCCAGGGATCAATCTCGTGAACCTACGCTGCACTGCCTCAATCACAAGGATGTCCTTCCTCAAATTAGGAGACCAAAACTGTACACAATACTCCAGATGTGGTCTCACCAGAGCCCTATAGAACTGCAGAAGAACCTCTTTACTCCTATACTGAAATCCTCTTGTTATGAAGGCCAACATTCCATTAGCTTTCTTCACTGCCTGCTGTACCTGTAAGCCAACTTTCAGTGACTGGTGTACAAGGACACCCAGGTCTCACTGCACCTCCCCCTTACCTAACCTAACCCCATTGTGATAATAATCTGCCCCCTTGGATAATCTCACATTTATTTATATTATACTGCATCTGCCACGCATCTGCCCACTCACTCAACCTGTCCAGGTCATCCTGCAACCTACTAACATCCTCTTCACAGTTCACACTGCCACCCAGCTTTGTGTCATCCGCAAACTTGCTAGTGTTGTTCCTAATTCCCTCTTCCAAATCATTAATATATATGGTAAACAGTAGCGGCCCCAACACTGTACCTCGGTACATTAAACTAAACTAAACTGTGAGCAAGAAGAGGTTTCCCAAAATCATGTCTGGATTATGGGGTATTAGCTGCAGGAAGAGGTTGGACAGACTTGGATTGTTTTCTCTGTAAATCCAGTGGTTGAGGGGAGATCTGACAGAATAATATAAAATTGAGAGAAGCATAGATGGGTTAGACAGTTGGATTTTTTCCCCCCAGTATCAAATACTAGAGGGCATAGGTTTAAGGTGAGAGGGGAAAAGTTTAAAGGAGATGTCCGGAGCAAGTTATTACACAGGGTTTAGTTTAGTTTAGTTTAGTTTAGAGATACAGCGCGGAAACAGGCCCACCGGGTTCGCGTGGACCAGCGATTCCCGCACACTGACATTTTTTGCCAAGCCAATTAGCCTACAAACCTGTACTTCTTTGGAGTGTGGTAAGAAACAGGAGCTCCTGCAGAAACCCTATAGGTCACGGTGAGAACGTACAAACTCCGTGCAGGCAGCACCCGTAGTCAGGATCGAACCCGGGTCTCCGGCGCAGTAGGGCAGCGACTCTACCGCTGCGCCTCCGTGCTGTCCCAGAGAGTGTTAAGTGCATGGAGCATGCTGCCGCGGGTGCTAGTGCAGGCAGAGAGGTAGCAGCATTGAAAAGACTTTTGAATAAGGTCATAAGTGACATGAGAAGAATTAGGCCATTCGGCCCATCAAGACTACTCTGCAATTCGATCACGGCTGATCTATCTCTCCCTCCTAACCCCATTCTCCTGCCTTCTCCCCGTAACCCCTGACACCCGAATAGGAACATAGTCAGTCAATTTTATTTGTATAGCACATTTAAAAACAACTCACGTTGACCAAAGTGCTGTACATCAGCGCAGATACTAATGTGCTACATACAATGTTACACAGACCTAACAATACATACATGAACTGTTTACAGCGCCCCCTCAGAGGGCCTCAAAAATGCTAGGGAGTAGAAATAGGTTTTGTTCCTCGATTTAAAGGAGTCGATGGAGGGGCAGTTCTGATGAGGAGAGGGATGCTGTTCCACAGTCTAGGTGCTGCAACCACAAAAGCGGGGTCACCCCTGAGCTTAAACCGAGACCACGGGATAGTCAGTAGCCCCAAGTCGGCCGACCCGAGGGATCTGGAGGTAGAATGATGATGACAGAAGATTTTTGATCTAGGGGGGAGCAAGCCCGTTAAGGGCTTTGTATACGAATACGAGGAGCTTGAAGTTGATTCTGTACCGCACTGGGAGCCAGTGGAGAGAGGCCAGGATCAGGGCGACGTGGTCCCTTTTACGGGTACCCGTCAGAAGTCTCGCTGCGGCGGTTTGAACCAATTGCAAGGGGGACAGGGATGATTGGCTGATGCCAGTGTATAGGGAGTTGCAGTAGTCAAGGCGGGGGGAGACGAATGGGATATGCAGGGAATGGAAGGATATGGATTATGTGTAGGCTGATAAGAGTTGGTCTTGGCATCGTGTCGGCACAGACATTGTGGGCTGAAGGGCCTGTTCCTGTGCTGAACTGTTCTATGTTCTATGTTCTACGTCACCTGCAAGACTTCCACCAGTTGCTTTAAATCTGCGCTTCCTGGCTTTTTATTGCGTTCCTTTCTATTTATTCCATTGAGGCCCTGACAAGTCTCTCCTCAGTCTCCACTGGTCCAAAGAAAACAACATTAGCTTACCTGATATTTCCTCGCAGTTAACATTTTCCGAAAGCAAAACAAAGAATGCAAAAAGCTGAAACACTGAAGTAAAACCAGAAAATGCTACAAAATACTCAAGGCGGCTGAAGGCAGCAACTGGGGCTAAAGGAATAGAGTCCGTACTTCAGGTCGATTATCATACTTCAACAAGGTCAAGAGTGTTTTATTGTCATGTGTCCCAGATAGAACAATAACATTCTTACTGGATGCTGCACAACGCAATATGGAAACGCAAGTTACTTCATAACTCTCTTGTCCTCCAGAACAGCACCTCCCTTGTAGAACCTAAGCCAGAGATAAGGCAGAGAAAGATAGAATCTTGATGAGTACGGGTGCCAAGGGTTATGGGGAGAAGGCAGGAGAATAGGGTTAGGAGGGAGAGATTGAATGGCGGAGCAGACTTGATGGGCCGAATGGCCTAATTCTGCTCCTATATATACAAAAAAATGTTCCCGCTTCAAAACATTCAATTTACCCAGACATGACCTTCCCTTATAAACCTAGCGTCTTTTTTCCCAGTATAGAGGATTCTGAAACTAGAGGGCACAGGCTTAAGGTGAGAGGAGAGAGATTTAAGAGGGACCTCAGGGACAACCTTTTCACTCAGAGAGTTGACCGTGTCTGGAATCAGTTGCGTGAAGATTCTATAGAAGTGGAAGTGTAGAAACAAAGAACTGCAGATGCTTTTTTGTACCAAAGAAAGACACAAAGTGCTGGAGTAACTCAGCGGGTCAGGCAGCGTCTCTGGAGAGAAAGGATGGGTGATGTTTTGGATTTGGAACCTTTTTCAGTCTAAAGAAGGGTTCTGACCCAAAATGTCACCAATTCTTTTTCCCCAGAGATGCTGCCTGACCCGTTGAGTTACTCCAGCACTTTGTGTCCATTCCCAGAAGCGGATACAACGATGACGTTTGCAAGACATTTGGACAAATACGTGGATGCCAGGGGTTTAGTGGGTTATGGACCAAATGCTGGAAAATGGGACGGGACAAGTATGCCAATGTGGTCTGCAGGTAAATGATGGGCTGAAGGGCCTGCTTCTGTGCTCTAAGACTTAATAACTAAATTCACATTGACTGTCGAAACAACGAACTACAGATACTGGTTAATAAACAAAAGTAAAGGACCTGTCCCACTGTACGAGGTAATTCAAGAGTTCTCCCAAGTTATCCCCCGATTCGAGCTCGTGTAATGTACGTAGCGGGTACGTAGGGGCATGTACGAGTAAAAAGTAACAATTTTTTCCATCACGAGTATTTTTTTACTCTTAGACATTTTTCACAGTGTCGAAAAAACGGCACGAGTTTACCGGATTTCCCGAGTACCTACCGTTACTCGTGCGAGCCGCTACAGTACATGACATCCACGAGCTCCTACGTACCCGCTACGTACATTACACGAGCTCGAATCAGGGGAGAACTCGGGAGAACTCTTGAATTACCTCGTACAGTGGGACAGGCCCTTAACTCAGTGGGTGAGGCAGCATCTATGGAGAGTGTGGATAGATAATGCTTTAGGTCAAGGTTGAAGAAGGGTCTCGGCCCAAAATGTCACCTATCCAAATTCTCCAGAGATGTTGCCTGGCCCGCTGAGTTACTTCAGCACTTTGTGTCCATTCAGGCTGACTGTCCTTGGTTAGTCTCTGTTTTTCTAAATGATGGTTCATATCAGCCTTCAGAAATGATGACAATACTTTGTCCACAACTGAAGTTCGAATAACTTTTACTGGCTTTACCTTGCACTAAACATTATTCCCTTATCATGTATCTGTACACTGTAATCATGTATTGTCTTTCCGATGACTGTTTAGCAATCAACAAAAAAATTTTCACTGTACCTCGGTCGAGAGGGGATCTTATGGAAACATAAAAAATTCTCAAGGGATTGGACAGGCTAGATGCAGGAAAAATGTTCCTAATGTTTGGGGAGTCCAGAACTAGGGGTCACACAGTTTAAGAATAAGGGGTAGGCCATTTAGGACTGAGATGAGGAAACACGTTTTCACCCGGAGAGTTGTGAATCTGTGGAATTCTCTGAATGGAGAATAGGAGTGGAGGCCGATTCACCAGATGTTTTCAAGAGAGAGTTAGATTTAGCTCTTGGGGCTAACGGAATCAAGGGATATGGGGAGAAAGCAGGAACGTGGTACTGATTTTGGATGAACAGCCATGATCATATTGAATGGCGGTGCTGGCTCGAAGGGCCGAATGGCCTACTCCTGCACATATTTCCTATGTTTCTATTTTTCTAAACTAAACTGAAAACCGGTTTATAATTATTCAGTTTAACCCTTCCTCATTTAAACAATTGTTCAATATTAGCATTCTCCCAATCCTGCACCAGTCCTACAGCTCGGACTCACTGTAAAGTAATTGGATTGGAAAACATCGCAAACAGTGCTCTTGGCAAGCCAACCCAGCACAGCTACAAAGCTGCCATCTACCTGACAATGTATAAAATTGCCCAGGTATGTCCCGTTCACTAAAAACAGAACAAATCGATGCCAGCTAAGTAATGGCCAAACAGTCTACTTTAGTTTAGCTTAGTTTAATTTAGTTTAGCTTCATCCCATTTGGTTTAGTTTAGTTCAGTTTAATTTATTATTGTAACATGTACAGAGGTACAGTGAAAACCTTTTTTGTTGCGTGCTATCCACTCAGCGGAAAGACTGTACATGATTACAATCAAGTTGTCCATAGAGTACAGATACAGGAACCATCTCCGACATCTCCCTACCGTTTCTGGATCTCACCGTCTCCATCACAGGAGACAGACTATTGACTGACATCTACTACAAACCTGCTGACTCCCATAGCTGTCCAGACTACACTTCTTCCCATCCTGCTTCCTGTAAAGACTCCATCCCTTACTCCCAATTCCTCCGTCTACGCCGCAGCTGCGCCCAGGATGAGGTTGCACAACACTTGAACTCCCCCCTCCCATTCCCAATCTGACCTTTCTGTCCTGGGCCTCCTCCCTGAGGCCTAGCACACATTGGAGGAACAGCACCTCATATTTCGCTTGGGCAGCTTACACCCCAGCGGTATGAACATTGACTTCTCTAACTTGGAATAGCCCTTGCTTTACCTCCCACTCCATCCCCTCCCTTTTCCAAGTTCTCCCACCAGTCTTACTGTCTCCGACTACATTCTATCTCTGTCCCCCCCCCACTCCCCTGACATCAGTCTGAAGAAGGGTATCGACCCGAAACGTCACCCATCCCTTCTCTCCAGAGTTGCTGCCTGTCCCGCTGAGTTACTCCAGCATTTTGTGTCTATCTACAAGACAAGGGAATGCCATTTTGTGCAAATTAAATTCCAGTGAATTACCATGAAAGATAGTTCAAAGGTCTCCAATAAAATAGATGGTAGTTGGTGATAAGATGGTTCAGCTGTCTGATAACAGCTGGAAAGAGACTGTCCCTGAATCAGGATGTCCCAGCTGTTGGCATTGGTAAATTTGTAAATTGTCCCTATGTGAGCATAGGATAGTGTTTGTGCATGGGAGACGCTGGTGGGCACTGACACGGTGGTTCAAAGTTCACATTCACAAGTTATAAGGGTAGAATTAGGCCATTCTGCCCATCGAGTCCACCCCGCCATTCAATCATGGCTGATCTCTGCCACCCAATCCCATTTTCCTGCCTTCTCCCCATAACCCTTGACACCCGTTCTAATCAAGAACTTGTCTATCTCTGCCTTAAAAACATCCACTGACTTGGACTCCACAGCCTTCTGTGGCAAAGAGTTCCACAGATTGACTACCCTCTGACTAAAGAAGTTCCTCCTCACCTCCTTTTTAAAAGATCGCCCTTTAATTCTGAGGCTATGACCTCTGGTCCTAGACTCTCCCACTGTTCTCCGAAGGCCCTGTTTCCACGCTGAATCTCTAAACTAAACTTAAAGGGCCATTTGCACATTTAAATATTTCACAATCAACACAATTAAATGACTGAAGATGGACACAAAATACTGGAGTAACAGGCAGCATCTCTGGAGAGAAGGAATGGGTGACGTATCAGGTTGAGAGACCCTTCTTCAGACCAGTGAATGATCATAGGAATGACTGAGCTAACTTCTGATGAGCATTTGACGGCACTGGGCCTGTACTCACTGGAGCTTAGAAGGATGAGGGGGAACCTCCCTGAAACTCACCGATTAATGAAAGGCCTGGATAGAGTGGATGTTGAAAGAAAGTTTCCACTAGTGGGAGAATCTAGGACCAGTGGCCACAGCCTCAGAATAAAAGGATGTACATTTAGAAAGGAGATGAGGAAGAATTTCTTTGGTCAGAGGGTGGTGAATCTGTGGAATTCATTGACACCGACAGCAGTGGAGGCCAGATTGACAGATTCTCGATTAGTAAGGGTGTCGGCGATTATACAATACAATACAATACAATACAATTCAATTTATTGTCATTTGGACCCCTTGAGGTCCAAACGAAATGTCGTTTCTGCAGCCATACATTACAAACAAATAGACCCAAGACACAACATAATTTACATAAACATCCATCACATTGCTGTGATGGAAGGCCAAAAAAACTTATCTCTCCACTGCACTCTCCCCCCCGATGTCAGAGTCAAAGTCAAAGTCAAAGCCCCCGGCGGGCGATGGCGAATTGTCCCGCAGCCATTAAAGCCACGCCGGGTGATGCAAGGCCGCACACCGGGTCTTGATGTTAGAGCCCCCGGCGCGCGCTCGCAGTCCCGCAGCCATTCCAAGCCGCGCGGGGCGGTGCTGTAAAGCCCCGCTCAGGTGCTCTTCAACCCTGCAACTCGGGCGGGAGAAGTCGCCGTTGCGGGAGCCCTGAAAAGCGGTCTCCCTCCAGGGACCCGCGGGCTCCCGGTGCCGCCCGCCAAACCCGCAGTTGCAGCCTCCGAATCTCCGGGGGTCGGGTCGCAGCAGCGTCCACCACAGCTCCACCCGCTCTGGACTCGGCCAGCCCCGCGACGGTGAGGTGAGTAGTCGGCACCACAGCCCCCGGTCTTCCTGTTGGAGGCCGCTCCTCGTTGCAGCCCCAACGACAACGGAGACCCGACAAAGAAAAGGTCGGGTCTCCCGTGCAGGCAGAGATTTAAAAGTTACCCCCCCCCCCCCCCCCCCCACACCACCCCCACCCCCCACACACATACCCCAACAAAAATAACAAAACTACATTAAAACATAAGACATAAAATAATAAAAACGCAGACGGACTGCAGAGGCCGCTGCTGACGAAAGTTGCGCCGCCCACCGAAGAAAGGGGAAAGGCAGGAGAATGGGGTTGAGAGGGATAGATAGAAGGTCCGTGATTGATATTATACCATCAAGAGGGATATTGGCCAAATGTAGACAGGTGGGACTAGTGTAGTTGAATGAATGAAAGAATGAATAAGTTTATTGGCCAAGTATTCACATACAAGGAATTTGCCTCGGTGCTCCGCCCGCAAGTGACAACATGACATACAGTGACAGTTAGGAACGACACATAAAACATTAAACATTGATAATAAATGGGACATGTTGGCTGGTGTGGGCAAGTTGGGCCGAAGGGCCTGTTTCCATGCTGCACGATGACTCCATGACTAAATGACTAGGAGTAGACTCGATGGGCCGAATTTCCTAAATCTGCTCCTGAAACGTGTGAAATTTTGAATATTATTTAACTGACGTTAGTTTTGCTGAAACATAAATTAAGCCTTGGACACTTTAAGAGCTTTCTAGGTCTTTCAATGAATTACACTCGAAGGTCTTTACCTAAAAGGCAGTAGCTCTAATGGTGCGGAACTCTGTCCATACCATATTCCATGCTCAGTTCTCTTGAACTTGTGCCCTAATGATTCAACACCAAATGTTCTGCCACCGAGCCAATGCTAACACTCAACAATGGCCTTTTAAACGCTTCTCGGGAGGTAATGGTCCGCTTAACCAATATAAATAATGAAGAGAAAAAAAACTGTGCATCTCACTGTGAAGTACACAGAACGTTACAGGAGAAGAGAAAAAAAAAAGGCTCAGTGGCAAATTCCTGAAGGCTTTTTCACCGCCAGACACTTCAGACTGCGTAATGGAGAAAGGAGAAGACGTTTTGTGGTCTGGGGCAGCAGCCCACAGTCATATTCCAGAGGCAGGCTGCATGGCAATATGTCACACATGATGTGTGTTCAGGGTCCATTACCGAGAGGTGTTGAAAGGAGGTTGGAAGAAGCTCCACGATCCGACGAAGAGCGTCGCGGTGAGGAGGAGAGGTTCGCAGTAGCAGGCTCGAACAGCCGCAGAGATGGACCTGGGGCGGGAGACCAAACCGCACGGGGAAATATCGAGAAGCTTGCAAAGAGAAATACAACTGTGTAGGGGAGGAACTGCAGATGCTGGTTTTGGGCCACAGATAGACACAAGATGCCGGAGTTAACTCAGCGGGACAGGCAGCATCTCTGGAGGGAAATAAAAGAGAAATGTAATTACAGGCACGGGTTTAACGGTGGCTGCTTTACACTAAGCATGTGGCAAGGAAAATGAGTGCACTGCAGAAAAACAAACTTGCATGAGTTGAAATGTTAAAATGTATTCCCTGCTGTGTGGCTGGGAAACCTAACACTGAATGGTAGCATTAATAGAAATGCCGTTGTGTTGAATAGATGCCCAGTTTGTGGTTCTGAAGAAGGGTCTCGACCCGAAACGCCACCAATTTCCACCAAGCTGAACTAAAACTGAAAGAGAAAGGGGAACTCCTTGACCAGTGTCCCCTTTGATCTGTTGTTTCACACCTTACCCTTCCATATCTCTGTGCCTCCCCCTCCCGTGACTCTCAGGCTGAAGAAGAGTCTCGATCAGAAACACCACCCATTTTTTCTCTCCTTAGATGCTGCCCGTCCCTCTGAGCTACTCCAGCATTTTGTGTCTGTCCTTCCCACACACAGATCTGATTTTGTGTCAGATATTATACAAACTTTTCCACATACGCTGAATATCTTCCCAGCTGCTCTCAGGCAACTGAATCATCCTTTCGCAACCAGAGAGCAGTCCTGAACTATTTTAGTTTAGAGATCCAGCGACGAAACAAGCCCTTCGGCCCACTGAGTCTGCACTGACCAGTGATCCCCACACAAGCCGACTAACACCAGGGACAAGTTACACAAACTATCAGACTATCCTTTATCCAACTTTGTTGTAGAAAGGAACTGCAGATGCTGGTTAAAACCGAAGATAGACACAAAATGCTGGAGTAACTCAGCGGGACAGGGAGCATCTCTGGAGAGAAGGAATGGGTGACGTCTCGGGTCGAGACTCTTCTTCAGTCCAGACTTTGCTGGCTTTACCTTGCACTAAACGTTATTCCCTTATCATGTTTCTGTACACTGTAAATGGCTCGATTGTAATCATGTGGTAGACAAAAATGCTGGAGAAACTCAGCGGGTGAGGCAGCATCTATGGAGCGAAGGAATAGGCGACGTTTCCGGTCGAGACCCTTCTTCAGACTGATGTCGGGGGGATAGAGCGGGAAAAAGAAAGGAAGCGGTGGAGGCAGTGGGCTGTGGGAGAGCTGGGAAGGGGAGCAGAAGGAGGGAGAAAGCAAGAACTACCTGAAATTGGAGAAGTCAATGTTCAATATGAATTGGAGAAGTCAATATGAAGAAATGTGAAGTCTGAAGAAGGGTCTTGACCTGAAACATCACTAATGAGAGTTAGATAGAGCTCTAGGGGCTAGTGGAATCAAGAGATATGGGGAGAAGGCAGGCACGGATTATTGATAGGGGACGATCAGCCATGATCACAATGAATGGCGGTGCTGGCTCGAGGGGCCGAATGGCCTCCTCCTCCACCTATTTTCTATGTTTCTATGTTTCAAGCCGGGTGTTGAGCAGCCAGGTTTTCAGTATGCTGGCGATCAATTGAATTGAATTGAATTGATTCTAGCCACATGTTACAAGGCACAGTGAAATTCATTGCTTGCATTCACAAGGTTTGCAAATAGATGCCACCCAAAGGGCGCCGACAATCTTACAAAGTATCCCTCACCAGTTCTCCTTTGTTCCCCCCCCCCTTCCCCCCCATGCCGGGTCCTCTTTGTTCTTCCCCCCTCCCCCCCCCCCCCCCCTCCCCCCTCATAAGGTCATATGGAATAGTAGAATTAGGCCATTCGGCCCATTGTCAACTCCGCCATTCAATCATGGCTGACCTATCTCTCCCTCTTAACCCCATTTTCCCGCCTTCTCCCCGTAACATCTGACACCCGTACTATATATCAAGAATCTATCTATCTCGGCCTTAAGAATATCCACTGACTTGGCCACCGCAGCCTCCTGTGGCAAAGAATTCCACAGATTCGCCACCCTCTGACTGAAGACCTGCGGCAGATTCCCCCCGTGACCTCATCGACCGCCGCACGCACCGTTGACCGTGGGATCAAAGGGGGAATTGACGGGAGATGAGAAGATGCAAGGTTTGATGCACTACCACCTCCTCTGAACAGAACGAGGGATCGGACTAGAGAGGGTCCGCTCCCCCATACAGGAAATGTAACCACGTGCAGGCCACGTTGAACAATTACTTAACTCCACATACTGTCCACGCTGTCGTATATCAATTCTATATGGGAGTGATTTCATTTTGGAAGAATGCTTCAGCTGCATACTTAGTTACTGATTACTGCTGTACTTTGTGTAGCTCAATTTAGTTCGGTTTAGAGAAACAGCACGGAAGAAGGGTCTCGACCCAAAACGTCACCCATTCCTTCTATCCAAAGAGGCTGCCTATCCCGCTGAGTTATTCCAGCATTTTGTGTCTACCTTCGGCCCAGCGAGTCCACGCCAAGCAGCAATCCCGCCACATTAACCCTATCCTACACACACTGGGGACAATTTGCATATATACTGAGCCATTTAACGTATAAACCTGTACGTCTTTGGAGTGTGGGAGGAAACTGAAGATCTCGGAGGAAAACCCATGAGGTACAAACTCTGCACAGACAGCACCCGTAGTCAGGATCGAACCCGGGTCACTGGCGCTGTAAGGCAGTAGCTCTGCCACCCAAAGAGTGTTGCACATTATTGTTTTAACTTCAGCTCAGCACCAACTATTTCTTCTCCTGTACATCCCTGGGAACCCCGGACTATCTTTGATCGGACTTTACTGGCTTTGTCAAGTCAAGTCACATTTATTTATATAGAAAATTTAAAAAACAACTCTCGTTGGCCAAAGTGCTTTGCATTTGTATAAGAATAGTAGAACAAACAAACTGCATACATATAGCCCTCGCTCAGAGGACGTCAAGAAAGGCTTGGGAGTACAGATGGGTTTTTAGTCTCGACTTAAAGGAGTCAATAGAGGGGGCAGTTCTGATGGGAAGAGGGATGCTGTTAGAAACATAGAAACATAGAAATTAGGTGCAGGAGTAGGCCATTCGGCCCTTCGAGCCTGCACCGCCATTCAATATGATCATGGCTGATCATCCAACTCAGTATCCCGTACCTGCCTTCTCTCCATACCCTCTGATCCCCTTAGCCACAAGGGCCACATCTAACTCCCTCTTAAATATAGCCAATGAGCTGGCCTCGACTACCCTCTGTGGCAGAAAGTTCCAGAGATTCACCACTCTCTGTGTGAAAAAAGTTCTTCTCATCTCGGTTTTGAAGGATTTCCCCCTTATCCTTAAGCTGTGACCCCTTGTCCTGGACTTCCCCAACATCGGGAGCAATCTTCCTGCATCTAGCCTGTCCAACCCCTTAAGAATTTTGTAAGTTCCACAGTCTAGGAGCTGCAACCACAAAGGCGGTTGCACTATACGCCATTTACCTTATTCCCCTTTATCATGTATCTGCACGCTGTGGACGGATCGATTGTAATCATGTATTGTCTTTCTGCTGACTGGTTAGCATGCAACAAGAGCTTTTCACTGTACCTCGGTACACGTGACCATAAACTAGACTAAACTAAACTGAAGTTGCAGAGGAAGATTCAGTCACATACTTGCTGCCAATCCTGGACATTTTTGCGCGTGCTGTCTTTGTGCCCATTAGCTCAGTCTTATATGATTCATGAGCTGACTGGGGGAGATGGACAAAGGGATTCAGGCTGGTCAGGGTGAGGGCTAGTGGGAGTACACTCAATAAGAGAGCATGGGCCCCTGAAGGTGAAGCTCCATCATCATTTTCTCCTGGTTCTGGGCCCTCTATTACCTTTAATGAGACGTTATCTTGCACTAAACATTATTCCCTTAGCTCTATATAACCATATAACAATTACAGCACGGAAACAGGCCATCTCGGCCCTTCTAGTCCGTGCCGAACACTTACTCTCCCCTAGTCCCATCTACCTGCACTCAGACCATAACCCTCCATTCCTTTCCCGTCCATATACCTATCCAATTTATTTTTAAATGATAAAATCGAACCTGCCTCCACCACCTCCACTGGAAGCTCATCCCACACAGCTATCACTCTCTGAGTAAAGAAGTTCCCCCTCATGTTACCCCTAAACTTTTGTCCCTTAATTCTCAAATCATGTCCTCTTGTTTGAATCTTCCCTACTCTCAATGGAAAATTGCCCTGTATCTGCACACCATGGACAACTCGATTGTAACCATGTGTGGTATTTGCTTCGGCTGGATAGCACCCAGCCAAAGCTTTTCTCTGCACTTCAGTACACGTGACAGTTATAATTATCGAAACCAACTTCTGGTGAGAATCTGTTCAAAAGGGAACTGCAGATGCTGGAATATCGAAGGTACACAAAATTGCTGGGGAAACTCAGCGGGTGCAGCAGCATCTATGGAGCGAAGGAAATAGGCGTAGGTGAGGATCTCCCTGTTTTAATATTATTCCTCATCCTATCTCAATAGAACGTTAGCGGTGGAAAGGGAGAGGGTGGTCTTCTCTTCTGCGCAGTTGATTTAGGAGGGACGGAGGAAAATGGGGGAGGGTCTCGACCCGGAACGTCACCCATTCCTTCTCTCCAGAGATGCTGCCTGTCCCGCCGAGTTACCCCAGCATTTTGAGTCTTTCTTCGGTGTAAACCAGCACCTACAGTTCCTTCCAAGACATATGTACACGATGAACGGCTTGATTGCAATCATGTATAGTCTTTCCGCTGACTGGACAGCACGCAACAGAAGCTTTCCCCTGCACTTCAGTACACGTGACAATAATAAACTAATCTAAACTTTTCGTGGATATTCATCTTTGTATCAGTGTTAACCCACTGAGAAATATGGTGCACTTCAGCTTCAATAGCGGAAAGTTTATTGTCGCATTTACCGAAGTACAGTGAAAAGCTTTTTGTTGCTTGCTATCCAGTCAGTGGAAAGACCATACGAGATTACAATCGAGCGGTCCACAGTGTACAGATACAGGATAAAGGGAATAATGTTTGGTGCGTGATAAAGTCCAGTAAAGTTTGATTAAAGATAGTCCGATGGTCTCCAATGAGGTAGAAGGTTGCTCAGGACCATTCTCTAGTTATTGATAGGATGGTTCAGTTGCCTGATGACAGAGTAAACCACCTTCATTGTTGGAATAAGTCAAATAGCTACTCCATTGTATGAAGTAAAAGCACAGAGTGCTGAAGTAACTCAGTGGGTCAGGCAGCATCACTGGAGAACCTTGATAGGTAGGGTTGCCAACTGTCCCGTATTAGCCTGGGACATCCCGTATATTGGGCTAAATTGGTTTGTCCTGTACGGGACCGCCCTTGTCCCGTATTTGACCGCTACTACTCGGGTCGAGGGGACTGTCGGGTCGGAGCGCCGCATCCGACCCCGCCTCACCCGTCCCGACGTAGTGCAGCCCGTGGAGTGCAGCAGCAGCAGCAGCACCTCGCCCGTGGCCCCGTCGGTCGGCAGCCCGGCCAGCTGTCCGACCTTCGGACCTTCGCTTACCGCCGACACCACCACCCCCCCTCCTTCTCATGGCCGATCATCGGTTCATGAGTTGGACGGGGTGCCGGACTTTGCGCGCGGACCGTGCCCAAACTCCTCAGCTGGCCCGCCGGCTGGGCTTTGTGTGCAGTCCAGCACCCGGGCCCAACTCATCATTCACCCAGCCACGGCCGAGTCGGTCAACGAATTGCCGTTGGGAATTTGTCCCGTATTTTGACCTTTTGTCCCTTATTTAGGAGTGAGAAAGTTGGCACACCCTAGTCATAGAAACATAGAAACATAGAAAATAGGTGCAGGAGTAGGCCATTCGGCCCTTCGACCCTGCACCGCCATTCGATATGATCATGGCTGATCATCCAACTCACTATCCTGTACCTGCCTTCTCTCCATACCCCCTGATCCCTTTAGCCACAAGGGCCACATCTAACTCCCTCTTAAATATAGCCAATGAACTGGCCCCAACTACCTTCTGTGGCAGAGAATTCCACAGATTCACCACTCTCTGTGTGAAAAATGTTTTTCTCATCTCGGTCCTAAAAGATTTCCCCCTTATCCTTAAACTGTGACCCCTTGTTCTGGTCTTCCCCAACATCGGGAACAATCTTCCTGCATCTAGCCTGTCCAACCCCTTAAGAATTTTGTAAGTTTCTATAAGATCCCCCCCTCAATCTTCTAAATTCTAGTGGGTACAAGCCGAGTCTATCCAGTCTTTCTTCATATGAAAGTCCTGACATCCCAGGAATCAGTCTGGTGAACCTTCTCTGTACTCCCTCTAAGGCAAGAATGTCTTTCCTCAGATTAGGAGACCAAAACTGTACGCAATACTCCAGGTGTGGTCTCACCAAGACCCTGTACAACTGCAGTAGAACCTCCCTGCTCCTATACTCAAATCCTTTTGCTATGAATGCTAACATACCATTTGCTTTCATAAGCACAGAAAATGGCCCTTCAGCCCAACTTTCCCATGTTGACCAAGATGCCCCATCTAAGCTAGTTCCATTGGCACATGTATGGCCCCTATCTATATAAAACGTTCCTGCCCATGTACATGTCCAAGTGCCTTTAAATTGTTTAGTTTAGAGATACAGCCGGGAAACAGGCCCTTCGACCCACCGAGTCGGCGCTGATCAGTAATCACCCTGCACACTAGATCCACCCCACACACTAGGGACAATTTTACTATTGTACCTGCCTCAACTACCTCCTCTGCCAGCTCATTCCGTATACCTACCACTTAGAATCTATGCAATTCAATTTAAAATTACATCAGTTTATTGTTCCACAATTATGCCTAACCTCCCAAAGCGCTTTCAATAAGAGCAGACAAATGTGGGAACACATGCAAGATGACAGATATTATTAACATAGCAAGCGTTCCATGCGGTGATCTCTGAATCATTCTATTGTTTAACTAGACTTTGGACAAAGAGTAAAAAAAAAATCTTTCCAGATCTGTGTGGGAGGTAAAAGTCTGTTTACGGGAATAACCGGAGATCTGAAACCCGAGAATATCTAGCACATAATCCAAAACTCTGCACTGACCTTTAACAGATATTCATATCCACAAATCTTATTTTGTTGCACCTAGTTTCTGTAAAAGGCCCCAGTCAAACACAAACTTGGAGTCCACCGTTAGTCTCTGTTGACTCTGGACTCCTTTGTAAAGCCACTTTGTTGGATGTAACTCATAGAGAGGAACGTTTTTGCTCCTCTGAAAATGAATACGAAGGCATTTTGGTGGATAGTGGCACAGTTAAAAGAGCCACGGCCTCACAAGTTGACAAGTTCACAAGTTATAGGAGTAGAATTCGGCCATTCGGCCCATCATAATCATAATAATCATATTCATACTTTATGAGCCAAATATGTTTGGGAGGAATTTGATTTGCCATACAGTCATACTAATAAAAAGCACCAGAACACACAGAATACATTTTAACATAAACATTCACCACAATGATTCCTCCACATTCCTAAAGCCCCTGTCCCACTTAGGAAACCGCACGGAAACCTTGGGTGGGGTGAAAAGTCTCCAGAGGTTTCCGTTCAGGTTTCCTAAGTGGGACAGGGGCATAACTGTGATGGAAGGCGAAAAAAGTTCAATCTATCCCTTCATTGTCTTCCAGCGGTCGGGGGCCTCTAATCCTCCGTTGACGGGACGATCATACTCCCATAGCTGGTGGTGGACCTTCTCGTCGGGGCAATCAAGCTCCTGCATCGGGGGGGATGTCAGCTCCCCGCGCCGGGCGATCTGACCCCGGGTCGGGGCTTGTCGAACGTCGTGTGATTTTGGAGCTCCCGACATCGGTCTCTTACCCAAGACTGCGAGCTCTTTGATGTTAAAGTCCGCAGGCCGCGGTTGTCGCGTCGATCCCAGGCAAGAGATCGGCTCCGATGGTAAGTCCACGCACCGCAGTCGGGCTCTACTCCACCATTCAATCATGGCTGATCTCTGCCTCAGAATCCCATTCTCCTGCCTTCTCCCCGTAACCCTTGACATCCGTTTTAATCAAGAACGTGTCTATCTCTGCCTCGAAAATATATCCACTCACAGCAACAGTGATCCGTGTGGAGTCTGCACGTTCTCCCCGTTACCGCGTGAGTTCCCTCCGAGTGCACCGGTTTCCTCCCACATTCCAACGTAGATTCATATGCCTCTGTAAATCGCCCTTTGTGTGTAGCTCATCGGTGAAACATGGGAGGAGTCAACGAGTATGTGGGAGAATTAAAAAGAGGATCAAAGTAATATTAGTGTAAGTTGATGGTCAATGCAGTCAATGTAGACTCATAGGTTTAAGGTGAACCTCAAGGCTGCGTGCTCAGCCCCCTGCTGTACTCACTCTATACCCATGACTGCGTAGCCAACCACAGAGCGAACTCCATCATCAAGTTCGCTGACGACACCACTGTTGTGGGACGTATCACTGATGGGGATGAGTCAGAGTATAGAAGAGAGATCGAGCAACTGTCCATATGGTGCCAGCGCAATAACCTGGCCCTCAACACCAGCAAAAACCAAGGAACTGATTGTGGACTTTGGAAGGAGTAGGAGGGGGACCCACAGCCCCATTTACATCAACGGGTCGATGGTTGAAAGGGTCAAGAACTTCAAATTCCTGGGCGTGCACATCTCTGAAGATCTTTCCTGGTCCGAGAACACTAACGCAATTATCAAAAAAGCTCATCAGCGCCTCTACTTCCTGAGAAGATTACAGAGAGTCGATTTGTCAAGGAAGACTCTCTCTAACTTCTACAGGTGCACAGTAGAGAGCATGCTGACCGGTTGCATCGTGGCTTGGTTCTGCAATTTGAGCGCCCTGGAGAGGAAAAGACTACAAACAGTAGTAAACACTGCCCAGTCCATCATCGGCTCTGACCTTCCTTCCATCGAGGGGATTTATCGCAGTCGCTGCCTCAAAAAGGCTGGCAGTATCATCAAAGACCCACACCATCCTGGCCACACACTCATCTCCCTGCTACCTTCAGGTAGAAGGTACAGGAGCCTGAAGACTGCAACAACCAAGTTCAGGAATAGATACTTCCCCACAGCCATCAGGCTATTAAACCTGGCTCGGACAAAACTCTGATTATTAATAACCCATTTTCTGTTATTTGCACTTAATCAGTTTATTTATTCATGTGTGTATATATTTATATCATGGTATATGGACACATTTATCTGTTTTGTAGTAAATGCCTACTGTGTTCTGTTGTGTTTAAGCAAAGCAAGAATTTCATTGTCCTATACAGGGACACATGACAATAAACTCACTTGAACTTGAACTTGAACTTGAAGGGGAAAAGATTTAATTGGAATCTGAGGGATAGCTTTTTTACACAAAGGGTGGTGGCTGTAGGGAACAACTGCCTGAGGAGGTAGTTAAGGGCCTGTCCCACTTAGTCGATCTTTTTGGAGACTGCCGGCGACTATTATGGTCGTAGCAGGTCGCCGCAAAAGCGACAACATACGACCACAAAGGCGACAACCTTTGACAACCAAAATCAACCTACGTCCACCTGCGACAAGCTACGGCAAGCAACGACCCAACTGAAGACAACTGAAGACAGTTCAGTCGCCGGTACGTGTCGCCGGTTGACGTATGTTGACGTAGGTAGTCGCCAATGGAATTCACCGGGCGGCACCCGGTGGCAACCAACACAGAGAAAACCCAAGTGGTCACTCATTTCTTCTCTTCGGAGATGCTGCCTGTCCCGCTGAGTTACACGCATTTTGTGTCTATCTTCGAAAGTCCACACAGGTGAGGGGTGAACTCAAAAACTCCATACAGACAGCGCCCACAGTCATGGGCGAACCTGGCTGTCTGGCGCAGTAAGACAGCAACCATACCGCTGCGCCGCCCCGAAATACGTCAACGGAAGATCCTTGCATGTCTGCTTCGAATTTAATCGCAGAATTTAGCCCTTTGTACTTTGCCGGGTCCAATTGCATTGGGATCCAACGCATGTTAGCCAAGGATTGAAACAATTACAACTAATTGCGCACTTCAACAGACAGCGAGCGGTCCAGCAGCTGACGTCACTGGGAAACAGAGTTGTGCAAAGCCGAGGTTGAACTCTGTGGGTAGAAGGAGTTCAGTCTGCAGGGATCTGAGTCAGCACCAGGCGAAAGGTCAGCACACTGGAGGTAACTCCACAAACTACATTGTGGTGCTTCTTCTTGCATGTGGCGTGCACAGCCTAAAGTTGTAGGTCTACTTGTTCTATTGGACTATTTGATTGTGCACACCGGGTTGATTGCATTCGTCGAAAGAGGACGGACCACGTGAAGGTTGCAATCTCCCACCCCATAGTGCTGCTGAAGAGCGTAGATAGGAACTGCAGATGCTGGTTTACACCAAAAGGGCTTGAAGTAACCCTTACTTTCCCCCTATCTCCGTCCCTCCCCCATCCTAGTTCTCTGACTGTGTGTATTGGCCTCCTGAGAAGATTACGGAGAGTCGGTTGGTCAAGGAGGACTCTCTCTAACTTCTACAGGTGCATAGTAGAGAGCATGCTGACCAGTTGCATCGTGGCTTGGTTCGGCAACCTGAGTGCCCTGGAGAGGAAAAGACTACAAAAAGTAGTAAACACTGCCCAGTCCATCATCGGCTCTGACCTTCCTTCTATCGAGGGGATTTATCGCAGTGGCTGCCTCAAAAAGGCTGGCAGTATCATCAAAGACCCACACCATCCTGGCCACACACTCATCTCCCTGCCACCTTCAGGTAGAAGGTACAGGAGCCTGAAGACTGCAACATCCAGGTTCAGGAATAGCTACTTCCCCCACAGCCATCAGGCTATTAAACCTGGCTCGGACAAAACTCTGATTATTAATAACCAATTATCTGTTATTTGCACTTTATCAGTTTATTTATTCATGTGTGTATATATTTATATTACGGTATATGGACACACTGATCTGTTTTGTAGTAAATACTTACTATGTTCTGTTGTGCTGAAGCAAAGCAAGAATTTCATTGTCCTATCAGGGACACATGACAATAAACTCTCTTGACTTGATTTGACTTGGTTAAATATTACTGATTGTGTGCCTCGTTGTCACCTTCCCCTCAGCTAACAATGCAGCATTCTACATTCGCATTACCCCAGTTTGCATTGACGGCGTGGAAGTAGGGATGGTTGAAAATGTCAAATTCCTAGGAGTCGATATCACCAGCAACTTCTCCTGGACCACCCATATTGAAGCAACGACCAAGGAATCACATCATTGCCTCCACTTCCTTAGAAGGCTTAGGAAGTTCGGCATGTCCCCCACAACTCTCCACCAACTTCTACAGATGCACCATTAGAAAGCATTGTATCGGGACGCATCGCAGCTTGGTTTAGGAACAGCTCCATCCTAGACCGCAAGAACATGCAGAGAATTGTGGACGCAGCCCAGGCAATCACACTAACCAACCTCGCTTCCATTGACTGCATTTATATCTCACGCTGTGTTTGCAAGGCCAGCAGCATAATCAAGGACAGGTTGTACCCCGGCCACTCCCTCTTCTCCCCTCTCCCATCAGGCAAAAGGTATAGAAGTGTGAAAAACGCACTCTTCCAGATTCAGGTGCAGTTTCTTCCCAGCTGTTATCAGGCAACTGAACCATCCTACCACAACCAGAGAGCAGAGCTGAACTACTATCTACCTCATTGGTGACTCTCGCACTTTGATCAGACTTTGCTGGCTTTACCTTGCACCAAACGTTATTCCCTTATCATGTATCTGTACACTGTAAATGGCTCGTTTGTAATCATGTATTGTATTTCTGCTGACTGGTTAGCACGCAACAAAAGCTTTTCACTGTACCTCAACGCACGTGACAATAAACTAAACTGAACTGAAACTGAAACCGAAAAATAAAACTTCTTGAGCATCGTCCCCTTTGATCTGTGTTTTCACACCTTAAGAACGTTCTCGACCCAAAACGTGTTGGATAACGTGTTGGTGATCGCTGGTTGGCGCAGACTCAGTGGGCCGAAGGGCCTGTTTCTACGCTGCATCGCTAAAGTTAAAACTAAAATAAAATTATTTTATAAAATGATTAACTCGTGTCTCAAACTAATTTTGTTTCACATGTTCAAGCTGAATTTCATTTAACTTTTTTTTGTATCTGTTTTTGTATCTAAGGAAAATAATCCCTAATATTAATATTATTCCTTATTATTAATGTTATTCCTTAATAACATTCCTGGGGTTTTATAAGACACTGGTCAGACTTAATTTCATAGGTTTATCAGTTCATAAGTGATAGGAGCAGAATTAGGCCATTTGGCCCATCATGTCTACTGCACCATTCAATCATGGCTGATCCATCTGTCCTTCCTAACCCTATACTCATGCCTTCTCCCTGTAACCCCTGACACCTGTACTAATCAATGATCTATCTATTTCTGCCTTAAAAATATCCATTGACTTGGCCTCCACAGTATTCTGTGGCAATGACTTCCACAGATTCACCACCCTCTGACTAAAGAAATTCCTCCTCATCTCCTTCCTAATGGAACGTCCTTTAATTCTGAGGCTATGACCTCTGATTCTAGATTCTCCCACTAGTGGAAACATCCTCTCAACATCCACTCTATCCAAGCCTTTCATTATTCAGTAAGTTTCAATGAGGTCTGCCCACATCCTTCTAAGCTCCAGCGAGGACTGGCCCAGCAGCGTCTAACGCTCATCATATGTCAACCCACTCATTCCTGGGATCATTCTCGAAACCTCCTCTGGATCCTCTCCAGCGACAGCATTTCCTTCCTCAATTATGGGGCCCAAAATTGCTCACAATACTCCAAATGCGCCTCATAGAGCCTTGGCATTACATCCCTACATCAGCATTTGAAGTATTGTGAGCAGTTGCGAGGGAGAGGGGGCAGTTATGTGGTTGAGAGGGAGAGATGGATCAGTCATGATTAAATGGTGAGACTGCAACATTCACGTGGTCCGCCCTGTTTCGACAAATGCAATCAACCTGGTGTGCACAATCAAATAAGATCAAATAGAACAAGTTGTCCTACAACTTTTGGCTGTGCACGCTATACGCAAGAAGAAGAAGAAGATTAAATGGTGGAATAGACTTGATGGGTCGAATGGCCTAATTGGAAGCTGACATGTTAAGCAGCAGGAGGAATAAGAGAATCATAATTCTGGATAGATTTCAGAAGGAATTTGCTGGAATGGATGAAGAACCTTACTCCTTTGGAAAAAACTGGGATTATTCTCATTGGATCTGAGGGGTTTAAGAAGAGATTTGTTTAATAGGGTTGTTCAAAATCAGGAATATACTGCAGAGCTAACACTGGGCCTGTGTTGCCAGGCCTTGCTTTCTTAATCTAGGGTAACAAAAGGACACAGTTATTGCCACAGTGAGTTACGATTTAGAATGCATCGTCTTAAAGGCTGTTGGAAGGAGATTCAATGATTTTCCATAAGAACTAGATAAAACTATGAAAATAAAATTATTGGTGGCACGGTGGCGCAGGGGTAGAGTTGCTGCCTCACAGCACCAGAGTCCCGGGTTCAATCGTGACTATGGGTGCGGTCTGTACGGAGTTTGTACATTCTCCCTGTGACCTGTGTGTGTTTTCTTCAGGTGCTCTGGTTTCCTCCCACACTCCAAAGACGTCCAGGTTTGCAGGCTAATTGGTTTGAAATATTATAAGTTGTCCCCACTGTATGTAGGGCAGTGTAAGATGACAGGGGATCTTATAGAAACATGTAAAATTCTTAAAGGATTGGGAGGCTAAATGCAGGAAACATGTTCCCGATGTTGGGGGTGTCCAGAACCAGGGATCACAGTGTAAGAATAATGGTTTGGCCATTTAGGACTGAGATGAGGAAAAACGTTTTCAGCCAGAGAGTTGTGAATCTGTGGAATTCTCTGCCACAGAAGGTAGTGGAGGCCAATTCACTGGATGTTTTCAAGTGAGAGTTAGATGGAGCTCTTAGGGCTAACGGAGTCAAGGGAGATGGGGAAAAAGCAGGAACGGGGTACTGATTTTGGATGATCAGCCATGATCATATTAAATGGCAGTGCTGACTCGAAGGGCCGAATGGCCTACTCCTGCACCTATTTTCTATGTTTCTATGTTTCCAAGTGTGCGGGAATCGCTGGTCGGCATGGACTCGGTGAGCCAAGGGGCTTGTTTCCGTGCTGTATCTCTAAAATAAAAGTAAAACAAATAAGCGGAGTGACAGGGACATAGCCAGACCGATGTCCTGATAATGGGCTAAATGGCCTTTTCTGCCTTTGAGACCTCCTTAATAAACTGCAAAATACATTGGTGATAACTTGGAATCAAAGGTTATGAGGAGAAGGCAGGAGAATGGGACTGAGAGGGAACGATAGGTCAGCATGGCAGATTGATTCGATGGGCCGAATGGCCGAATTCTGCTCCTATGCCCTATACACGTGTGAGATATATCTTTGTAATATTTAAGAACAAAGAACATAGAAATGCTCCACACAGGAACAGGAGCTTCGGCCGACGATGACTGTGACATATGACTGTGACAATGACTGTGACTGTGACTGCGATAATGACATAATGCCAAGACAAACTAATCTCTTCTACCTGCCATTGATCCATATCCCTCCAATCACTCATATCCATGCGCCTATCTTAAAGGCTCTTAGGTCAATGCCACTATCGTATCGAGTCATTATTGTGTGGCCTCATCTCAGGAAGTGGTCACATCCGCTTCCTACACTCCCTATACATGGGGCAATTAGAGTCATAGAACAGAATAGAATAGAATGCCATTTATTGTCATTTAAACATACAAGGTTCAAACGAAATTACGTTCCTGCAGTCATAACAGCAAAAAAAACAAGACACACAATGAACACAATTCCACACACACATCCATCACAGTGAATCTCCAAACACCTCCTCACTGTGATGGAAGGAAAAAGTCTTATCTCTGTCTTATCTAGAGTGATACAGTGAGGAAACAGGCACTTCGGCCCAACTTGCCCACACCGGCCAACATGTCCCAGCTACACTAGTCCCACTTGCCTGCGCTTGGTCCATATCTCTCCAATCCAGTCCTATCCATGTACCTGTCTAGCTGTTTCTTAAACATTGGGATAGTCCCAGCCTCAACTACCTCCTCTGGCAGATTGTTCCATACACCCACCACCCTTTGTGTGAAAAAGTTACCCCTCAGATTCCTATTAAATCTTTTCCCCTTCAACTTAAACCTATGACCTCTGGTCCTCGATTCCCCTACTCTGGGCAAGAGGCTCTGTGCTTCTACCCGATCTATTCCTCTCATGATTTTAGACACCTCTATGAGATCATCCCTCATCTTCCTGTGCTCCAAGGAATAGAACCCCAACCTGCTCAACCGCTCCCTATAACTCAGACCCTCTAGTCCTGGCAACATCCTCGTAAATCTTCTCTTTACCCTTTCTAGCTTGACAACATCTTTCCTATAAAATGTAGGTTAATTTACAGAGGGTCAATTAACCTATACACGTGCACGTTGTTGGGATGTGGGAGGAAACCAGAGCACCCGGAGGCAACACACACAGGGTTTACAGGGAGAACGTGCAAACTCCACGCAGACAGCACCTGAGGTCAGAGTCTGTGCCGCTGTGAGGCAACAGCTCCACCAGTTGTGCCACTGCGTTCTTTGGACAAGAGGAAAACAGAAATATCAAGAGACACATTTAGGGGCAGCACGGAGACACAGAGGTAGAGTTGTTGACTTAGTGCCAGAGACCCGGATTCGATCCAGACTATGGGTCCTGTCTGCACGGAGTTCTCCCCGTGGCCCACGTGGGTTTTCTCCAGGTGCTCAGGTTTCCCCACGCACTCCAAAGATGTGCAGGTCTGTAGGTTAATTGGCCACGGCAAAAATTGTAAATTGTCCCCTGCGTGTGTAGGATGGCTCTAAGCTGCGGGGATCGCTGGTCGGCGCGGACTTGGTCTGTTTCCGCGCTGCACCTCTAACCTGAACTGAACGAAACATTTCTGATTTTTAATGCGAATGCTGCATTCTCTCAATGGATTAAAAAAAGAGTTCTCTTAAACCAATAACTGGTTTCTGTCCATATCTAACATCCAGCTGTAATTGTTGCCAATGCGGCTTGGCCACGTTTCCAGCAACAGACGAGAATTAGCCTGTTCTCTTTATCCTGTCAAGCTTATTATGCGACTGAGCTCTATAACAAGAATCCTGGCAATCTCATGGTGGCGCTTCCTAGCGTTAGTGTTAGAGATGCAAAGGCCAAATCATTTCATCCTTCCCTTCAAGAATTCATAACACAGAGGGGAGCTCTTCTGTCAACAACTGGACAACAAATGTTGCCATATAACCTTCTAAGAAGATGCGGTAAGATGGGTTGTGGAGTCCTTCTTCTTCTTGCATATGGCGTGCACAGCCTCAAGTTGTTGGACAACTTGTTCTATTTGATCTTCCGTTTGTGCACGTCGAGTTGATTGCATTAGTCGAAAGCAGGGCGGACCACGTGAAGGTTGCAATCTCCCATCCCTGTAGAGTCCTGAAATGCACCAAGTGTTGCCGAGGGAAATAATTAAGAAAAAAGATAGAAACAAGGAAACAAGAAAGAAGAGGTGAGGTTTCGGGTCAAGAGTCAAGAGGCTCTTAAAGATAGCGGAGTCAGGGGATTTGGGGAGAAGGCAGGAACACGGTACTGATTGGGGATGATCAGCCATGATCACATTGAATGGCAGTGCTGGCTCGAAGGGCCGAATGGCCTACTCCTGCACCTATTGTCTATTGTCTATCGTTTTATTGTCATATGTCCCAGATAGGACAATGAAATTCTTGCTTGCTGCAGCACAACAGGATATGTAAACATAGTACATAATGGGAGAAAAAAAAAGTTCAGTGTGTGTGTGTATACACATGCACACATACTCAATGAATAAACAATTATAGTGCAATAATAATAATAATAATCTGTTGTAGTTAAGAGCTTATTTGTTGTCGTGTTTAATAGCCTGATGACTGTAGGGAAGTAGCTGTTCCTGAACCTGGACGTTACAGTTTTCAGGTTCCAGTACCTTCTTCCCGATGGCAATGGTGAGATGAGTGAGTGGCCAGGGTGGTGTGGGTCCTTGACGATGATGGCTGCCTTTTTGAGGCAGCGACTTCGATAGATCCCTTCGACGGTGTGGAGGTCAGAGCCGGTGATGGACTGGGCAGTGTTCACGACTTTCTTCGGAATCATCTGAAGAAGGATCTCGACCTGAAACATCACCCATTCAAAAGAAAGTTAGATTTAGCTCTTCAGGCTAACGGAATCAAGGGATATGGGGATAAAGCAGGAACAGGGTACTGATTCTAGATCATATTGAATGGCGGTGCTGGCTCGAAGGGCCGAATGGCCAACTCCTGCGCCGCGTATCTATGTTTCTATGTTTATGTTTCATTCCTTCTCTCCAGAGATGCTGCCTGTCCCGCTGAGTTACTCCACCATTTTTGGGTGTCTATCTTCGATTTAAACCAGTCCTTTCCTACCCATCTTTTGTTTTGCACTGACAATAGACAATAGACAATAGGTGCAGGAGTAGGCCATTCGGCCCTTCGAGCCAGCACCGCCATTCAATGTGATCATGGCTGATCATCCACACTCAGTACTCCCGTTCCTGCCTTCTCCCCATATCCCCTGACTCCGCTATCTTTAAGAGCCCTATCTAGCTCTCTCTTGAAAGTTTCCGGAGAACCGGCCTCCACCGCCCTCCGAGGCAGAGAATTCCACTGCCTGCAAATGCTTTGCTTTGAAAGTCATTCCAAACTATCGAGCGGAATGAACTAAACCAGAGGGGGCGGGCAACTGTTACAGATTATTGCTGGAATGTCTCAAGGTGTTCAGCAGCAACGTGTCCCTGTCCAGGCGTTCAACAATTTGCTAAATTACACCCTTATTACTTTCACTTTTGGAGGCCACCCACGGCCATCTGAAACGCTGAAACAAAGGAAGCTTTTCTCTTTTCTACTGTCCACCTATCTGATAAAGTAGGATATACTCCAGGATAAGGCTTTACAGTGGCCTGCAGCATTGCTGTCAAAGTTACCACCCAAGACTGCAGCGAGAGAGCGAGAGAGAGAGAAAGAGAAAGAGAGAGAGAGAGATATGAATGAGCACAAATAAATGTGATATATTTCTTTCTCCAAAAAAAAAGGAAAAAAAGGCGAGATAGAGGGCGAGGAATGTGGTTAATTTCCTTTCCACAACGGTGATGGTTGACTTCGTTCAGGGCTCTTGTCTGCGTAAGGTTGGCGAGACCGAACCGGTGGAACATATATCATCACGTAGTCCTTTACCTTGGCTCTGAGTGGTAGCAATCAGTAATAGCTCTGACCCGCTATACGAGTTCATTCAAGAGCTCTCCCGAGTTTTGCCCTGATTCGAACTCGGAGATTTACGGTAATGGCCGCTCGTAGGTACTCGGGGGCTCTCGTGGACATTTTTCAACATGTTGAAAAATCTTCACGAGTCTTCCCGAGCTTACCGCGTTTCCCGAGTACCTGCCGTTAGCGTTGCGAGCCGCTAAGAGACGTCCCCGAGCTCTGACGTACCCGCTACGTACATTCTACGTGCTTACCACGAGTTTGATATTTTTTTTTAAACTCGGGAGAGCTCTTGAATTAGCTCGTACAGTGGGACAGGGCTTTAAGGATGTGGGGGAACCCACCTGCCTTGGCAGTTACACCAGCATTTGTTTAGTTTGAACAAGTCAAAAGAAGGGTCCGGACCCGAAACGTCACCTATTTCTTTTCTCCAGAGATTCTGCCTGACCCGCTGTCTTACTCCGGCTTTTAGTGTCCGTCTTCAAGTTCAAGTTCAAGTGAGTTTATTGTCATGTGTCCCTGTATAGGACAATGAAATTCTTGCTTTGCTTAAGCAAACAGAACATAGTAGGCATTTACTACAAAACAGATAAATGTGTCCATATACCATGATATAAATATATACACACATGAATAAATAAACTGGTAGTGCAAATAACAGAAAGTGGTTGCTAATAATCAGAGTTTTGTCCGAGCCAGGTTTTATAGCCTGATGGCTGAGGGGAAGTAGCTATTCCTGAACCTGGTTGTTGCAGTCTTCAGGCTCCTGTACCTTCTGCCTGAAGGTAGCAGGGAGATGAGTGTGTGGCCAGGATGGTGTGGGTCCTTGATGATACTGCCAGCCTTTTAGAGGTAGCGACTGCGATAAATCCCCTCGATGGAAGGAAGGTCAGAGCCGATGATGGACTGGGCAGTGTTTACTACTTTTTGTAATCTTTTCCTCTCCAGGGCGCTCAAATTGCCGAACCAAGCCACGATGCAACCGGTCAGCATGCTCTCGACTGTGCACCTGTAGAAGTTAGAGAGAGTCTTCCTTGACAATCCGACTCTCCGTAATCTAGTCTTCGGTTTAAACCAGCATCTGCAGTTCCTCCCAACGCAGTTTATTAGTTCTAGTTTAGTTTAGAGACACAGCGCGGAAACAGGCCCTTCAGCACAACGAGTCCACACCAACCAGCGATCCCCGCAGGCTAACACTATTCTACACACACTCGGGACTATTTATTATTTTATCAAAGCCAATTAACCTACAAACCTGTACGTCTTTAGAGTGTGGGAGGAAACCGGAGCACCCGGAGAAAACCCACGGGGTCAAGGTGAGAATGTTATTCCCTTTATCATATATCTGTACACTGTGGACGGCTCGATTGTAATCATATATCGTCTCTCCGCCAACTGGATAGCACGCAACAAAAGCTTTTCACTGTACCTCGGTAAGCGTGAATATAAACTGAGCTAAATAATGCACATAGATAGACACAAAATGCTGGTGTAACTCAGCGGGACAGGCAGCATCTCTGGAGAGAAGGAATGTGCGACGTTTCGGGTTGAGACCCTTCTTCAGACTGATGTCAGGGGAGTAGGCGGGACAGAGATAGAATGCAGTCGGAGACAGTAAGAGGGGTGGGAGAACTGGGAAGAGGGAGTGGATGGAGAGAGAGGGAAAGCAAGGGCTACTTGAAGTGAGTACATTTTCTCTAACTTCAAATCACCATTTATTTCTTTCAGAGGGAAGATTTTCCAAAGTTCAATATGCTGATGTTTGTTTGGATTGTAGATACTGCACGGAAAGAGGCCCTTCGGCCCGTCATGTCCACACCGACCATCGATCACCTGTTAACGTTAGTTTCTCAACCACCCCCTACACACTAGGGGGAAATTTACAGAAGGCTGAACAACCCACAAACCCACACGACTTATGACTGTCATATGAGGAAAGATTGAAAAGACTAGGCTTGTATTCACTGGAGTTTAGAAGGATGAGGGGTTATCTTATAGAAACATACAAAATGATAAAAGGACTGGACAAGCTAGATGCAGGAAAAATGTTCCCAATGTTGGGCGAGTCCAGAACCAGGGGCCACAGTCTTAGAATAAAGGGGAAGCCATTTAAGACTGAGGCGAGAAATAACTTTTTCACCCAAAGAGTTGTGAATTTGTGGAATTCCCTGCCACAGAGGGCAGTGGAGGCCAAGTCACTGGATGGATTTAAGAGAGAGTTAGATAGAGCTCTAGGGGCTAGTGGAGTCAAGGGATATGGGGAGAAGGCAGGTTATTGATTGGGGCCAATCAGCCATGATCACAATGAATGACGGTGCTGGCTCGAAGGGCCAAATGGCCTCCTCCTGCACCTATTTTCTATTGTCTATCGTCTATAGTCTGCACTGTAAATGGCCTGATTGTAATAACGTATCCAGTTTTCCGCTGACTGGATAGCACGCAACAATAAAGCTTTTCATTGTACCTCGGCACGCGTGAAAATAAACCAACCCGAACTAAACTGAACTGATGTGGGGAGGAAATCGGGAACACCCGGAGGAAACCCACGCAGTCACAGGGCGAGCGTACAAACTCCACATGGACAGCACCCGAAGTCTGGATCAAAACCTGGGTCTCTGGCCCTGCGAGGCAGCGGTTCTACCACTGCGCCGGCCAAAGTGTAGATGACGTGGCATGTTGGTTTACTGCAGCAGGGAACACAAAGTATTGTGAATATTTCACCCGACAATTTGTTTTCCCCCTAACTTCCTTGTAAAGGCCAGAATCTCCAGTGAGAGATGTTTTTGCAGCAAACATCAGCAAAAACAAGCGTCTTTTAATGACTTCATGTCAACATATAATCGCTGAGGACCGGAGCGTTTCGACGTGAGGTCGAGCAACTTGCCCCGTTCCAGCCAGAACATATTATCCCAATTGTTGAATGTTTGGTCTGGATCGGACGCTGCTGTCAACAATTCACATCTGTATTTCTCAAAAGCATTTCCGGCCTGTGGGTATTTATTGTTATTGCTGAGAACCTGCTCCAAGATTCTTATTCTGCAGCGATACAGACTGGCGATAAGATCGCTATCTCCTTGATGCGTGCTATCTGCAAGCTATCTATTCATCTCAGCAACAACTCCCAAGCCCAGCAGTGTACATTGGAGTGAAATAATCCCTGATCAAGGGTCGCCTAGATGTTTCTGGAGAATTAGCTACGAGCAGTTTTTATAAAGTGCATCTTCTTTTCCCTGGAACGCACACTAGGAATTTATAGACCAGAGCTTTCTTAACAGAATCTCTCGGACTCGCGTTCCTTTCATCTATGGAGGAGAGCTATTAAATGCTCTTTTACAGATGACTGGAGAGGAATTAAAAATTCATCACCGAGGTCAAGAGGACTTTCGAACAGTGCGGATGTCAAAGTAAATACTCTCTTCTGATATAAATCAGCAGTAGGCTAATTGGATGGGGAATAGTCTGGTGAGGCAGGCAGACCCAATTCACTTTGCACAGAATGCTGGAGTAACTTAGCGGGACAGGTTGCACCTCTGGAGAGAAGGAATGGGTGAACCTGCATCTGCAGTTCCTCCCTACACACATATCGTCTGCTTAGATCTGTGTTTTCACACCTTACCCCTCCATATCTCCAGTCTCCCTCTCACCTGACTCTCAGACTGAAGAAGGGTCTCAACACGAACCTTCTCTCCAAAGATGCTACCTGCCCCGCTGAGTTACTCCAGCATTTTGTGTCTATTTTCGGTGCAAACCAGCATCTGCAGTTCCTTCCTACCTATTTTAGTTTAGTTTGGTTTAGAGCAGGGGTCTCCAAACTTTTTCATTCCCGTTGACCCCGGCAACTTTAATAGCACATAACAATGTCATTTCACTGTGTTCAAAAGGGAACTGCAGATGCTGGAATATCGAAGGTACACAAAATTGCTGGGGAAACTCAGCGGGTGCAGCAGCATCTATGGAGCGAAGGAAATAGGCGACGTTTCGGGCCGAAACCCTTCTTCAGATTCAGACTGTCATTTCACTTATTTACAAACAACTAATGATGAACAGAACCAAACACAGTCAGTCAATGAGAACAAATATGTACAAATCCAGAATCAATAAATTCACCTCCTGGGTAGGCGAAAATTACCCTCGGGGGGGGGGAGGGGGGCAATTTACCGCAGAGTGAGAACCCTTGGTTTAGAGATACAGTGTGGAAACAGGCCCTTCGGCCCACCCAGGCAGCGTCGACCAATGATGACGCGTGCATAACTTCTATCCTACATGCTAGGGACAACTAACAGAAGGCAATTAATCTACTATCCTGCATGTCTTTGGAATGTGAGAGGAAACCGGAGCACCCGGAGTAAACCCACGCGTACACAGGGAGAACGTGCAAACTCCGTACAGACACCCAGGATCGAACCAGGGTCTCTGGCCTTGTGAGGCAGCAGCTCTACCGTTGCGTCAATGTGTCATCCGACTTAATGTACTTGCCATCAGTCAGGAATCGATACAAGGAACCGCAGATGCTGGTACAAAGGAAGGCACAGAGTGCTAGGGTAGCTCGGCAGGTAGGAGACCTTTCGGGTCGGGATCCTTCTTCAGGCTGATTGTAGAGGAGAGGTAAAAAGCTGGGTGACAGGAGGGGCAGGACAAAGCTTGGCAGGCTATAGGCCGACATTGGTGCAGAGGGTTATTTGATAGGTAGATGGTTGTGCAAAGGCCGGAGGTGAAAATGCAAAACGTGTGAAAGAAATGGATTGCAGAGTTGCAAATTGTGAAGCCAGAGGAAGGAATGAAGGTGGAATGGGAGGGGGAGGGGATGCGCGGGGGGGGGGGGGGGGATGCGGGCGGGCCTGAACCGCGAGTCTGAGCGGGCCTGAACGGCGGGTCTGAGCGGGGGGGGGGGGGGTGGGTGCGGGCTGGGCTGAGCGAGGGGTGGGGGGGTGTGGGCGGGCCTGAACGGTGGTGGGGGGTGGCGACGCGATTTTTTTATTACTCTAGGGGGAAAAAAGGGGGGTGCGTTTGCAACCTCCGCACCCCCCCTTCGGTCGACCATGTGATCATGGCTGATCTTCCAAAATCAGTTCCTGCTTATTCCCCATATCCCTTGATTCCTTTAAACCTAAGAGCTAAAACAGTGGAGGAGGCCCAGGACATAAAGGGCAGTGTATGGGAATGGGAAGGGGAGTTAATGGTTCGCAACCTGGAAATTCAGTTGGCCTTCGTGGGCCGAATGCAAGTGTTGAGAGAAACAGTCGCTGTTCGACGGAGGGTTATGTGGTGACCTAAAATTGAAGAATGTAATGCGCGTACCATTGGGCTAACTTTTTGGGAGCTGGTTAAGTGTTACGCATAGGTTCTTAAGTTCTAGGAACAGAATTAGGCCATTCGGCCCATCTAGTCTACTCCGCTATTCGATCATGGCTGATCTATTGTTCCCTCCCAACCCCATTCTACTGCCTTATCCCCATAAACTCTGACACCTTTAACCTCCGACACCCTTAACCCCTGACACCCTTAACCCCTGACACCCGTAACCCCTGACACCCTTAACCCCTGACACCCTTAACCCCTGACACCCTTAACCCCTGACACCTTTAACCTCCGACACCCTTAACCCCTGACACTTTTAACCTCCGACACCCTTAACCCCTGACACCCTTAACCCCTGACACATTTAACCTCCGACACCCTTAACCCCTGACACCCTTAACCCCTGACACCCTTAACCCCTGACACCCTTAACCCCTGACACATTTAACCTCCGACACCCTTAACCCCTGACACCCTTAACCCCTGACACCCTTAACCCCTGACACCTTTAACCTCCGACACCCTTAACCCCTGACACCCTTAACCCCTGACACCCTTAACCCCTGACACCCTTAACCCCTGACACCTTTAACCTCCGACACCCTTAACCCCTGACACCTTTAACCTCCGACACCCTTAACCCCTGACACCCTTAATATTCATTTCCAGTAGCTCACAGCACATACTGAACCTTCCAAATCCTGGGATTGCAAAAATGGAACTGAAAAATTAATTCATGCACCCCATACTCCTTAAGACGTTATCATTGGGTTCAGTTCTGGGCACCGTAGTTATTGGAGAGATTTTGTCAAGCTGGAAAGGACACAGAGAAGATTTACGAGGATGTCGCTTGGACTCGAGGGTCTGAGCTATAGGGAAAGGCTGGAACTCTATTCCTTGGAGCACAGTGAGGGGTGATCTTATAGAGGTGATAAAATCATGAGAGGAATAGAGCGGGTGGATGCACAGAGTCTCTTGCCCAGAGTAGGGGAATCGAGGACCAGAGGACCAGGTGAAGGGGAAAAGATTCAATAGGAATCGGAGGGGTAACATTTTCACACAAAGGGTGGTGGGTGAATGGAACAAGCTGCCAGAGGAGGTAGTTGAGGCAGGGACTATCTCAATGTTTAAGAAACAGTAAGACAGGTACATGGATAGGACAGGTTTGGAGGGATATGAGGCAAACGCGCGCAAGTGGGACTAGTGTAGCTGGGACATGTTGGGACGGTGTGGGCAAGTTGGGCCGAAGGGCCTGTTTCCATGCTGTATCGCTCTATGACTCTATGCCCCTTGTTCCTTGTGAATTGGAGCTAAGATATATTTATCCCTGGTCACACAAGTGTGAGTGATATTCAATTGGCAACATCCTGTTCTATCACCCCCCCCCCCCCCCCCCCCCAACCAAGTGTGGAACGAGTTCTCATCCGAATTCTATCCTTGCCGTAAACATCCTGCGGTCAACCAAGATTTCTCCGATAGCCTGGGATGAAAGACACGAGACATTCCAATTGCTGAGATCGTTCCCAAGGACAGAGAAAGAGAGAGGGAGAGAGCTCAAATAATGGATTGGAAATTTGTTAAGATACGTAAACACAAAGAGCATTTCGACATCCGGCTTATTAATCAATTCCATGCATGCTATTAGAATTATCAAAATATCACGTGTAGAATTTAATATTGCTTTAAGTTTTAAACAGCAAACACCAGTTTCAACCCGGTGAGACAGGTTGATTACTCATGGGACATGGACAAAATGGATCAAGGATACCTTATCCGGTCGATAGCTTTAAATTCCCCGTTCTACAATGTTGCTGCAAGATATCGTATGGTCAAAGAGGGCAAGGCTTTTCTTTCAAAGTACAAGCAGGAAAACCTTTTACCTCCCACTGCCGCTTGTTCAATTTGCTTTTTCTGATTGCTTCCGTGCCAAACTAACTGAAGCAAACGGAGTAACAGAGGTTGAGAGTTGTGTCCGAGGAATGTCAACGTATGTGACAAATGGTCTCAATGATAATGTTAATGTTAGGCCGGCACGGTGGCGCAGCGGTAGTGTTACTGCCTTACAGCACCAGGGACCCGGGTTCGATCCTGACCACGGGTGCTGCCTGTACGGAGTTTGCACGGGCTCCCCGTGACCTGCGAGGGTTTTTTCTGGGATCTCCGGTTCTCGCCCACACACACACTGAAGACGTGCAGGTTTGTGGGTCAATTGGCTTGGTATAAATGTAAATTGTCCCTAGTGTGTGCAGAGGTTTTTGTCAGTCTCCCTACCTGCTTCCACTACCTGCAACCTCCGGCAACCACCTGCAACCTCCGGGAACCGCACGGAAACCTTGGGCGGGGCGCAAAGTCTCCAGAGGTTTCCGTTCAGGTTTCCTAAGTGGGACAGGGTCATTAGTGTGCGGGGATTGCTGGTCGGCGCAGACTCGGTGGGACGAAGGGCCTGTTTCTGCCCTGTATCATTAAACTAAATAAACTTAACTAAATAAATGCAACCTATGGAAAATAAAGCATAACATCCATATTATACCTACCCAGTTAAAAAGGGCATGCATGGTCTGGATTGTGGTCTGAGTGTTCCGATGTACTGACAGGAGGTAATGTTCTATTCATACAAGGAAGCCCAATATGTCCTGGGTCACCTCCATTTCCAGAGTGAAGCCACATGCAAATTGGAGGGGCAGCACCTCATATTTTGCTTGGGTAGGTTACAACCCAGCGGTATGAATGTTGACAGACACAAAACGCTGGAGTAACTCAGCGGGTCAGGCAGCATCTCTGGAGAAAAGGAATAGGTGACGTTTCGGGTCGAGACGATGAAGAAAGACTGGATAGACTCGGCTTGTACTCGCTAGAATTTAGAAGATTGAGGGGGGATCTTATAGAAACTTACAAAATTCTTAAGGGGTTGGACAGGCTAGATGCAGGAAGATTGTTCCCGATGTTGGGGAAGTCCAGAACAAGGGGTCACAGTTTAAGGATAAGGGGGAAATCTTTTAGGACCGAGATGAGAAAAACATTTTTCACACAGAGATGGGTGAATCTGTGGTATTTTCTGCCACAGAAGGTAGTTGAGGACAGTTCATTGGCTATATTTAAGAGTTAGATGTGGCCCTTGTGGGATCAGGGGGTATGGAGAGAAGGCAGGTACAGGATACTGAGTTGGATGATCAGCCATGATCATATTGAATGGCGGTGCAGGCTCGAAGGGCAGAATGGCCTACTCCTGCACCTATTTTCTATGTTTCTATGTTTCTATGAGACCCTTCTTCAGACTGAGAGTCAGGGGATAAGGGAAACGAGAGATATAGACGGTGATGTAGAGTGACGTGGGACAAGTGAATGAAAGATATGCAAAAAAGTAACGATGATAAAGGAACCAGGCCATCGTTAGCCGTGGACTGGGTGAAAACGAGTTACAGACAATGAGACTGACCAGGACAACAGTGACACTAGCACAACGACTAGGTGGGGGAGGGACGGAGAGAGAGAGGGGATGCAGCGGTTACTTGAAGTTAGAGAAATCAAGATTCATACCACTGAGTTGTAAGCTGCCCAAGCTGTCCTACATAGAAACATAGAAAATAGGTGCAGGAGTAGGCCGTTTGGCACTTCGAGCCTGCACCGCCATTCATTGTGATCATTGCTGATCATCCACAATCAGTACCCCGTTCCTGCCTTCTCCCCATATCCCTTGATTCCGCCATCCCCTGGAGCTCTATCTAACTCTCTTTTAAATCCATCCAGTGATTTGGCCTCCACTGCCCTCTGTGGCAGGGAATTCCACAAATTCACAACTCTCTGGGTGAAAAAGTTTTTTTCTCATCTCAGTTTTAAGTGGCCTCCCCTTTATTCTTAGACTGTGGCCCCTGGTTCTGGACTCCCACAACATCGGGAACACGTTTCCTGCATCTAGCTTGTCCAGTCCTTTTATAATTTTATACGTTTCTGTAAGATGCCCTCTCATCCTTCTAAACTCCAGTGAATACAAGCCCAGACTTTCCAATCTTTCCTCATAGGACAGTCCCGCCGCCCCGGGGATTAATCTCGTGAACCTACGCTGCACTGACTCCTGGGCCTCCTCCATTGTCGGAGTGAAGCCAAACGCAAATTAGAGGGTCGACACCTCATATTTTGCTTGAGTTGCAGCATGAGTATTGCATTCTCAAATTTTAGGTAACTTATCGCCTTGTAGATCAGTACCACTCCAGCAAGAATCCTTTTTGGTGAAGTGCAGAATTGCGATAAAGTTTAGGAAAATAATGCAGTGGCCGCGAGATGCAGCCTTGCTTGGCACCAGTCTACAACGAAAGTGTCATGGCTTCAGAATCAAAGGTCGTTCTTTTAGGAAGGAGATGAAGAGGAATTTCTTTAGTCAGAGGGTGGTGAATTTGCTTGCCATAGAAGGTGGTGGGGGCCAAGTCAGTGGATATATTTAAGGCAGAGATAGATGGATTCCTGATTAGTACGGGTGTCAGGGGTTATGGGGAGAAGGCAGGAGAATGGGGTTAGGAGGGAGAGATAGATCAGCCCTGATTGAATGGAGGAGTAGACTTGATGGACCGAATGGCCTAACTCTACTCCTATCACATGATCTTATGATCTTATGCAACCACACCCCTCTCTCCTCGTCCCGTTCCTCCATTAAAAGTTGGTTAACCAGTTCCACAGTTCACAATGATGTATCCCTCTTGGGATCGCACCAGCCCCGGCCAACAATCAGCCTATCGGGGAACCACCCTGCCCGATGTGGCATCTGTTGCCGGCCCTGAGTCATTCTTGTCTTTTCGTGCTTACAGTTCCTCCCCCTGTACAAATAATCTGAAGAAAGGTCCCGACCTGAAACGTCACCTGTCCATTTTCTCCAGAGATGCTTTGGCCCACCGATTCCGTGCTGACCAGCGATCCCCACATACTAACACTATCCTACACTACAGACAATTTTTACATTTAACACCAAGCCAATTTACCTGCATACCTGTACGTCTTTGGAGTGCGGGAGGAAACCGAAGATCTCGGAGAAAACCCACGTGGTCACGGGGTGAATGTACAAACTCCGTCCAGACAGCACCCGTGGTCGGGATCGAACCTGGGTCTCTGGCGCTGCAAGCTCTATAAGGCAGTAACTCTACCACTGTGCCAAGGTGCACCATGGGGCATCTTGGTTGGCATGGGCGAATGAGTGAACCTTTTAGTCTTCTTAAACGGCAATGGAAAGATCTGGCCAACTGACAGCACATTGGCCCAACAGTAGAGTCGCTGCCTTACGGCACCAGAGACCCGGGTTCGATCCTGACTAAGTGCGCTGCCTGTACAAAGCTTGCACATTCTCCCTGTGACTGCATTCCAGAGATGTGCTGGCTTGTACGTAACTTGGCCATTGTAAGTCGTCCCTAGTGTGTGTGTGTGTGTGTGTAGGATAGTTCTAGTGTACGGGGTAATTGCAGGTCGGCACGAACTCGATGGGCCGAAGACCCTGTTTCCACGCTGTATCTCTGAAACTAAAAACGATAAAACTAAATGCCACCGACACGAAAATCTCAGATTAGCCCAAAGTTTTTCTGTGAAGTGGCATGTCTCAGTAGGAACTTCTTTCAACAATTTGTTCCTCAGAACGCTAGAAATTTCCTGGGAGGATTAGAGGGATTCACTGACACTCCAAATTTCTTCCAGAATAAACATTTTCTGCTTAGACAAACTCCAAACGAAAACATCTCGGCTGAAATGTCATGTTATTTTCACGGATTATATTGCAAGCCATGTTGAGCGTGTATTTAGCTGGAAGAGGCTGTCATATCATGGGCAGAGTAAGCAACACGCTGTTTCTCACGGTAACTGAAGTACAATATCAGATTCCAAAATACAGATTTAAAGCTGTGATACCCCTTAGCAGATGTCAGTAACAGATGGAGTTCAAATAGCTCATTCATCCAATATATTACGAAGCTATTTACGGTCGGCGCGGTGGCGCAGTGGTAGAGTTGCCGCCTCGTAGTGCCAGAGACCCGGGTTCGATTCTGTCCACGGGAGCTGTTTGTGTGGAGTTTGCACGTTCTCCTTGTGACTCAGATAGTGATGCCAAGTGTCCCATATTAGCCCTTGCCCCGTATTTAACTGCTACTACTCGGGTCGAGGGGACTGTCGGGTCGGAGCGCCGCGTCCGGCCCTACCTCACCCGTCCCGACATAGTGCATCCCATAGAGTGCAGCAGCAGTGCCTCGCCCGTGGCCCCGTCGGTCGGCAGCCCGGCCAGCTGTCCGACCTTCGGGCCTTCGCTTACCGCCGACACCACCATCCCGCCGATCATCGGTTCATGAGTTGGACGGGGCGCCGGACTTTGCGCGCGACGTCGCGCGGCCCGGGCCAAAACTCCTCAGCTGGCCCGCCGGCTGGGCTTTGTGTGCAGTCCAGCACCCGGGCCAACTCATCATTCACCCAGCCATGGCCGAGTCGGTCAACGAATTGCCGTCGGGAATTGGCCCCTTATTTTGACCTTTTGTACCGTATTTGGGAGTGAGAAAGTTGGCAACCCTAGACTCGTACTATCCTTGATTGGACTTTGCTGGCATTACCGAGCACTAAACCAGACCGGAACCTAACCAGAAAGCCCGGCTCACCGGCTGCGGATCGAGGGCCGGCGGGAACCCACCTGCAAGGCCGGTGAGCAGACGGACTGCGGGAGGGAGTGCAGTGCCTCCACGGGGGAGTGTGCCGCTGGAGGCCCTGCATCAGCCTGGGGCTCCATTAGACTGGGTGCCTAGAGGCCCTGCATCAGCCTGGGGCTCGGCTGGACTGGGCACCGCTCTCAGAGGCCGAGCATGTGGTCTGCACGCGGCCTACAGCGGTAGAGCAGCAGTGGAGGACACCACGGCTATGCTTGGCCAGGCCGACCCTGCAACATCGCCATGACAACGGGCCTTCATGGTCAGGTCAAGATCCCTCCACTTAAAACAACTGGGACTTGAAATTAGCGCCAAACTGACGACTCTGTATACTGTCTACGTGTACTACTGCTATACACTTGTACTGCATCTGAGATGCTTATCTAGGGTGTATCTAAGTGCTTATGTATAGTGAAACTTGTACTGAACTGATAACAAAAATGAATCTCACTGTACCTCGGTCGGTACATGTGTCAAGTAAAGTACCATACCATACGTTATTCCCTTATCATGTATCTATACACTAATGGCTCGATTGTAAATCATGTAGATACAAACATGCTGGAGTAATTCAGCGGGTGAGGCCCAGGACAGAAAGGTCAGTGTGGGAATGGGAGGGGGAGTTAAAGTGTTGAGCCACCGGGAGATCAGGTAGGTTATTGCGAACTGAGCGAAGGCGTTCAGCTAAACGATCGCCGAGCCTGCGCTTGGTCTCGCCGATGTAGAGAAGTTGACACCTGGAACAGCGGATACAGTAGATGAGGTTGGAGGAGGTGCAAGTGAACCTCTGCCTCACCTGGAAAGACTGTTTGGGTCCTTGGATGGTGTCGTAATCATGTATTGCCTTACTGCTGGCTGGTTAGCACACAACAAAAGCTTTTCACTGTACCTCAGTACACGTGACAATAAACTAAGCTGATTGCATGGGTTTCTTCAGGGTGCTCCAGTTTCCTCCCACATACCAAAGACGTTGAGGTTTGTAGGTTAATTGGCCTTCTGTAAATCATCCCTAGTGTGTCGGGAGTGGATGCGAATGCGGGATGACGAGCGTGAACGGGTGATCGATGGTCAGCATGGACTCTGTGGGCCGAAGGGCCTGTTCATATGTTGTATCATTCAATCTTTCAAATCAATTTGCATGAAGTTAAGGAAGCCCGTGTTAAATGCAAGAAATAACACCTCATTATTCCTCAAGGCACATCACGGACTGCAGAACTTGATGTTAAAATCTCCAATTTTGTACCACTTGCTTTTTTCGTTCTGTTTGCATCAGAGGTGCTGCCTGACCCGCTGAGTAAAGGGCCTGCCCCACTTGGGCATCATTTGTGCGTAATTTACGCGACATCATTTACGCGTCACGATGCATGACACGTGCGTCTTGCCGCGCACATTACGCACGCATGGTGCGTGGTGACGTAGGCAGTGACGCACGGTCGCGCGCGACGCCCCAAGATTTTGGGATGTACAAAATGTTCGCGTACCATCTGCGTGACGCGCAAATAACGCCCAAGTGGGATAGGCCCTTTACTCCAGCATTTTGCATCTGTCCTCAGCCAGACTACACAAGTCTTCAGTACATGAGCAACTCGTTGCACAGACAAAGCAGATTAACCATCCATTAAATGGTGACAATGGTGGCATGTTGCAGACATTCCCTTTGTTCAACCCATTCCCCCCTCATCTTCTGATGAAGAACATAGAACATAGAGCAGCACTGCACAGGAACAGCCTCTTCAGCCTATGATATCCATGCCGAACATGATGCCAACTTAAACTAATTCCCTCTGCCTGCATATGATTCATATCCCTCCATACCCACGTTCCCATCTAAAAGCCTCTTGAGCACACCAATACCTCTACTTCTTTAGAAGGCGTTGGAAGTTTGCCATGTCCCCAACAACTCTCGCCGACTTCTACAGGTGCGCCGTGGAAAGCATTTTATCTGATGCATCGCAGCACGGTTTGGGAACAGCTCCATCCAAGTCCACAAGAAATTGTGGACGCAGCCCAGACCATCACACAAACCAACGTCGCTTCCATTGACTCAGTCTAAACTTCATTCTGCCTCGGCAAGGCCAGCAGCATGATCAAGGATTAGTCTCACCCCAGTATTGGCTTTGGTAGGAGGAGCCATCTTGGGGAACGGCTGCTAGCCAGCAGCCGTCCGTTTTAATTCGCTTTTTTAAAAAGTTTTTAGTGAGTCCTAAAGTTTTATTTAAGTTTTTAGTGACCGCCGTGTTCAACACCTCCGGGCTGCGGGGCTGTGGAGCAGAGCGGGCGGCGCCGATTTCAACATCGGGAGCCTGGGAGCTCCAAACCGGCGCGGCCTTGTCGGCTTCGGAAGCCGCGGTCTCCAGCTATAAAGCGGCCGTTCCAGGTGGCCCAGCCGCTGAGAGGACTCTCCCGACGCCGGGGCAACACCACCCGGTGAGAACGGCCAGGAACATCGGGCCTCCGTAGTGGCAATTGCGGTGGCCTCAATAGGCCTGACTTTGGGGTGAACTTGGGGTTGGGGACTGGACATTGTGCCTTCCCCCACAGTAGTATCCATTGTTGGGGGGATGATTTTTTGTCTGTAAGGTAATCCTGTTAGTCTTTGTCCAAGATGGCTGCCGTGAAGGGAGAGTGGACGCTGGCGCGCTTTAGCTGCCGCTGCTCTCTCTTCACACTGTGTTTTTGATTTTTTGTTTTTGGACTGAATTCTGTTTTTAATTTGTGTTTCTGTGATGTCTTTATTATTTATTTTATTCTGATTATATGTTTATATTCCTGTTAATCCCTGTAAGGTGTCCTTGAGATGTCTGAAAGGCGCCCAACAAATAAAATTTATTATTATTATTATTATTATTAGTATCGGTTTATTATTGTCATGTACCAAGACACAGTGAAAAGCTATGCCATATATCAATGCCTACCTGACCTCCCGGTGGCTCAGCACTTCAACTCCCCCTCCCATTCCCAATCCGACCTCTCTGTCCTGGGTCTCCTCCATTGCCAGAGTGAGCAACAGCGGAAATTGGAGGAACAGCACCTCATATTCCGTCTGGGGTCCTTGCGTCCTTATGGCATCAACATTGAATTCTCCCAATTTGGCTAGCCCATGCTGTCTCCTCCCCTTCCTTCACCCTCTAGCTGTCTCCTCCCACCCTCCCATCCGCCCGCCCTCGGGCTCCTCCTCCTCCTCCCTTTGTCCTTCTTTCTTTCCCCACCCCCCATCAGTCTGAAGAAGGGTTTCGGCCCGAAACGTCGCCTATTTCCTTCGCTCCATAGATGCTGCTGCACCCGCTGAGTTTCCCCAGCAATTTTGTGTACCGTCATTAGTTTAGTTTAGTTTAGAGATACAGCGCGCAAACAGGTTCTTCGGCCCACTGAGTCAGCACCGACCAGCGATCCCAGCACACTAATACTATCCTACACACACACACTAGGAACAATTTTACATTTATACCCCCAAGCCAATTAACCTACAAACCTGTACATCGTTGGAGTGTGGGAGGAAACCGAAGATCGCGGTGAAAACCCACGCGGTCACGGGGAGAACATACAAATGCTGTACAGACAGCACCCATAGTCGGGATCGAACCTGGGTCTCTGGTGCTGTAAGCACTGTCAGACAGCAACTCTCCCGCTGCGCGTCCGTACCACCTATGCCATCCATGAAAATGTGGACATCACATAAGACTGAAGACATGCAATGTACATTTCACCAACGATAATCAAACTGTGCTGCCCAGAGTTCGTTCAACAAAGAGAGAAAATGGTTTTTTTTAAAGAGCACTGGGAACTATAGAAGGGGGGTGATCGCTGATCAGTGTGGACTCGGTGGGCCGAAGGGCCTGCTTCCACACTGCACCTCCAAGTTAAACTAAACTAAACTAAAGATAGACACAAAAATCTGGAGTAACTCAGCGGGACAGGCAGCGTCTCTGGAGAGAAGGTACGGGTGACATTTCCGGTCGAGACCCTTCTCCAGACTTGTTAGGGATAAGGGAAACGAGAGATATAGACGATGATGAGGGGATCTTATTGAAACATATAAGATTATTAAGGGATTGGACTCGCTAGAGGCAGGAAACATGTTCCCGATGTTGGGGGAGTCCAGAACTAGGGGCCACAGTTTAAGAATAAGGGGTAAGCCATTTAGAACGGAGATGAGGAAAATCTTTTTCACCCAGAGAGTTGTGAATCTGTGGAATTATCTGGCTCAGTGAGGCCAATTCTCTGGATGCTTTCAAGAGAGAGTTAGGTAGAGCTCTTAAAGATAGCGGAGTCGGGAGATAGGGTGAGAAGGCAGGAACGGGGCACTGAATGTGGATGATCAGCCATGATCACAATGAATGCCGGTGCTGGCTGGAAGCGTCGAATGGCCTACTCCTGCACCTGTTGTCTATTGTCTATTAATGAGGAGAGATAAAGAACAATGAATAAAATAAATGCAAAAAAGTAAAGGGCCTGTTCCACTTGGGCGTCATTTGCGCGTCATGACGCACGACGCGCGCATGGCGTGCATTACCCGCGCATGGTGAGACGTGGTGGCGTAAGCAGTGACATGTGGTCGCGCGCGGCGCCCAAGGATTTTGGGATTCACAAAATCTTCGCGCGCCACCTGCGTGACGCGCAAATGACGGCCAGGTGTGGAACAGGCCCTTAACGATGATAAAGGAAACAGGCCTTTGTTAGCTAAAGTAAACATTGATAGTTGATTTATTTCTCTGTTCTTGCACGTGGTTGAGATGAAGCGTTACTCCAGCAGGTAACCTCTCCTGCGCACAGGCCACGTTTATAAGTGGGCAGTGAGCCACACACATAAAACATCTTTGCGGCCCCGTTTTTACTTCAACGTCAGGTTGAGCTGAATAACCCCTGTCATTGTCCTGACCTGCCATGAGGTTTCTCAGCTCATTACAACACTTGAATGACTTTCTGCCATTATACTATACTTAGGCAATGGAAGGTGTAATTAGCTTTGTTAGGCTGCAAGCTGATCCCACCTCTGCATGCATTATAAAAGGTAATAAAATAGGGGCGCAGGAATAAAAACCTGAATAAGCATATTATTCCGTGTCACTTCGTGAGCCAAAACTGATGAAAGAACTCAGGTTAGAGAGCTCCAAATGCTTCAAAGGCCAACAACAGGACTTGTCAGTTGACACTATGTTAAAGGTTGCATTAGAGCACGTCGAGTCTAAATAGAGTCGATATTTAATCAATCCCCCTACTGTGGTGCCCTGTGAATAATTGATGGCATTTCTGCGATGATTGCTTTTCTATTCCAGTGTTTCATCACTCTGTGGGGATATTGAGAGGGAGACGTTTTGTCCCATTGTCATCATTGCTTTGTCTTCATCCCATTGCTCAGTGGCAGACATTATCCATGTTTATCTTCTTTATGAAGCTGTCATCTTCTTGTTAATTGTCCTCCCTGGCCATTGTCCCCACCCCTCTCCCCCCCCCCCCACCCCCACCACCCCCCCCCCCCCACTTCATCGTTCTTCGGTTGGAATGAAGACAAGTCCCAACAAAGGCCCAGCAACGGCCCAGAGACACAAAGTAGAAGATTTTATGATGGGCCGCAAGAAATTGCGGAGAATTGTGAGGATTTGGTGTTGGAGCGTCCGGAGAAAATCCACGTGGTCACAGGGAGAACATGGCGGCGTTCCAATGTTCCCAGCTCCCCTTAAACAGCCCCATTTCCTCTCTTAGGAGAACTTTGACTATGGGCTGCACGATGCCGCAGCGGTAGAGTTGCTGCCTTACAGCGCCGGACACCCGGGTACGATCCCGACTACGGGCGCCTGTCTTTCCCCCTCTCGCCATCCCTCCCCCATCCTGGTTTTCCGACTAGTTTTACTGTCCTCCGGATTACATTTTACCTATTGTGTGCCTCGTTGTCACCTTCCCCTCAGCCAACAATGATCCATTCTATAGTTTGGTTTAGTTTAGAGATACAGCACGGAAACAGGACCTTCGGCCCACCGAGTCCGCGCCGACCAGCGATCCCCACACATTAACACTATCCTACACATGCACAGGACAATTTTTACACTTATGACAAGCCAATTAACCGACAAACCTGTACGTCTTTGGAGTGTGGGAGGAAACCGAAGATCTCGGAGAAATCCCACGCGGGAGAGCGTACAAACTCCGTGCAGACAGCACCCATAGTCAGGATTGAACCCGGGTCTCCGGCGTTGCAAGTGCTGTAAGGCAGCAACCCTACCGCTGCGCCCCATGCTGCCCTTTCCTTGAGCTTCACCCCCTTTGATCTCTTATTTTCACACCTGACCCTTCCATACCTCTGTGTGTCCCTCTCCCCTGACTCTCAGTCTGAAGAGGTCTCGACCCGAAACGTCACCCATTCCTTCTCTCCAGAGATGCTGCCTGCCCTGTTGAGTTACTCCAGCATGTTGTGTCTATTTCCAATATAATCCATCTATTCTCATCAATCGTATTAAAAAATGTACATTTCTATTGCTGTTTATATTGTTCAGTTCAGTGAGAGGAATAACTTTTGTCAAAAAAAATAATTTTGGTGTAGTTCTTTTGTTCATTTTAGAGACAGCATTGAAATAAGCCGTTCAGTCCATGCCGACCAGCGAATACCATATAACCATATAACATATAACCATATAACAATTACAGCACGGAAACAGGCCATCTCGGCCCTACAAGTCCGTGCCGAACAACTTTTTTCCCTTAGTCCCACCTGCCTGCACTCATACCATAACCCTCCATTCCCTTCTCATCCATATGCCTATCCAATTTATTTTTAAATGATACCAACGAACCTGCCGCCACCACTTCCACTGGAAGCTCATTCCACACCGCTACCACTCTCTGAGTAAAGAAGTTCCCCCTCATGTTACCCCTAAACTTCTGTCCCTTAATTCTGAAGTCATGTCCTCTTGTTTGAATCTTCCCTATTCTCAAAGGGAAAAGCTTGATCACATCAACTCTGTCTATCCCTCTCATCATTTTAAAGACCTCTATCAAGTCCCCCCTTAACCTTCTGCGCTCCAGAGAATAAAGACCTAACTTATTCAACCTATCTCTGTAACTTAGTTGTTGAAACCCAGGCAACATTCTAGTAAATCTCCTCTGTACTCTCTCTATTTTGTTGACATCCTTCCTATAATTGGGTGACCAAAATTGTACACCATACTCCAGATTTGGTCTCACCAATGCCTTGTACAATTTTACTTCGGAGTCACGTGAGTGACTACGTGAAGAACCCGCTCAGTGCGCAGGCGCGGCATTACGCCAGCAGTGCAACAGCGGCTGCAACGGGAGTTAGGCTGGCCCGTTACAGTATGAACCGGACCGTCAGGTGAGTATCCTGAGGTCGGGTTTTCTTTTACAGGTGAGCCTTTTTCTGCTTGTGTTTTTTACAGGCAGAGAAAAAGGCTCTGGAACAAAACTGTCCCCCGTTTTCCCGTTGGGGAGGGGGGCAGCAACAGGCGGTAGGAGCGTTAACCGGTGTTCCGTAATTCCCCGACACCGTGCCGAGGCCAGCCCGCTAGTACCTGAAGCAGCGGGCTGGACGCATAGCCACTCGAGAGGCATCCGGCAGGTGTTCCCGATGTCGGACGGGACGTCTCTCCACCCGCACGGGGGGAGAGAGAGCCGCCTGAGCCGCTGGAGCGGCTCATGGAGCAGGTGCCTGCGAGACGCGCTGCTTGAGGGGCGCTCTCGCTACTACAAGGCAAAAGCTCCAGAAGAACCTGTCCCCCGCTCGACTCCAGCGGAGGAGCGTTCCATTGCAGGGGGGGCAGCAACAGGCGGTAGGAACAATTACCGGTCGCCCGCTATCCCCATCACCGCGCCGAGCCCAGTCCCGCTAGTGCCTGAACTGCGGGCTGGATATCTAGCCATCCGAACAGGCATCCGGCCGGTGGCGTCCGATTCGTCGGACGGGGACATGTCTCCACCTAAATGGAGGAGAGCCAGCCGCCTGAGCTGCATCCAACAGCAATTGGAGCAGCTCCAGCGAGATGCGCAGAAAGAGCGCTCTCGCGGAGGGAGGTCAGGCACCCCCTCCACAGTGCCTCATGCACTGCCTCTGCTCCCTCATTACTGGAGGCTAGCATTGGTGACCAGGGCTGGGCTGGTCTGGAACAGGGGCAGGCGGACGAATTCGGGAGTATGCCAGGGGTGCAGGAACATGAAGAGCTGTTGGGTGTGATGGACCGCTTGTAGCAACCCCACGGGCTGGAGCACCGCTGGAACCAAGAATGGCGGCCAGCATCAACCATTACTGGAAAAGGTGCTCGCTGAGGTGCTGAAACAACACAGCACCAGAAAACGGTGAGGCCCTCAAAGTAAAAAGTGTCAACAGCCAAATCTGGGGGCATGTGGGTCACACATCCAGACCCAAGAATTCAAGCTACAGCGGATCCTAAGGCTCCTGACGTCAGCCATCACAGCCTTTGCTCGTTCCGTGGAAACCACGGAGATGGATACCTGCCAGCAGGATGTGCTCGCATTAATGTGTACCACACAATTTGAGATCAACAATCTCCGGAGGGAAACATAAGACCTGCCCTCAATCCCAAATTTGCTGGCTTGTGTAAAGCCCCAGCTGCGGAGATGGACGCGCTGCTATTTGGGAAAGATTTCAATAAAAAACTGAAGGAGATGCAGGAAGCATCAAAAACCTTCGGCCTAATGAGGGCAGGCCCCGGGACGAGCAAACCAAGACCTCCGATACCCAAGCGGCATCACCCCACGGCATCCACCAGTCGACGTCCGCAATATGGGACTGGTGAACGCTTGGGGTCCGCACATTATCCCCAAAGATCTTTCAGATCAGGGCCCGCAGCGGACCCTCTGGAAAATGCGCCTCCCCCCAACATCGCCAGCACGTCAGAACAAAATCTTCAGGAAAATGAAGAAACAGAATCGCCAATAACCATGGAGGTAGGTGGGTCTGGTCCCTACCAGCATATAGAGAATAAGGGTGCTTTATTAACAGGGGGGAGATTACACTTGTTTAAAGAAGCATGGGGTATGGTCACGAGTGACAAGTATATACTCAACAACATTACAGGATATAAAATACAATTCATGTCAGAAAAAACGCCGCCAGTTCAACAATGGCCCCAAAGGGTATTTCTCCCTCCGTCAAAGAGAAACGTGAGGGACAAGCTGAACTGGTGAGACTTATCACAAAGGGGGTCATCGAAAAGACCAAACATGAACCTTTGGAATTTGTATCGAATATATTCACTAAAACCAAAAAAGATGGTGTCTGTCGCATCATCATTGACTTAACATCACTAAACAAATTTGTTAAGTATATACATTTCAAAATGGAGACATATGTTACTGCCAAACAACTGAATTCCAAAGGACACTTCATGGCAAGCATTTATCTTAAAGATGCTTACTATCTAGTACCCATATACAAGGATCATCGCAGATACCTAAAATTTATCTGGATGGTACAAAGCATTGCCCTATGGGCGAACTTCAGCCCAAGATTATTCACCAAAATATTGAACCCAGCCATGGCAATACTAAGAAAACAAAAACATATTGTCATGGCATATCTGGAGGATATTCTCATAGTAGGGAAAACGATGGAATTGGCTGTGGCAGCAGTATCAGCTACAAAACAGCTCCTCGAAACTCTGGGGTTCGTCCTACATCCAGATAAATCTAAGTTGAAGCCATCCACTATCATGGACTACCTAGGCTTCACAATTAACTCAGTCCATATGACTGTTACCTTGCCAAAGGCAAAAATGGTTGAATTAGCACAATCGTGCAACAAATTAATGGTCAACGAGCGACCAACTATTCGACAAGTAGCAAGAGTAATTGGGGAAATGGTAGCAGCATTTCCGGCTACACAATTCGGACCTTTGCACTATCAAAAATTTTTACAGAGAGCAAAGGTACGGGCAATAAAACGACATACAGGTCACTATGATCGTGTCATGAACTTACCCACTGAAGCAATATCAGAGCTACAGTGGTGGGCAGAAAACGTTTGGCATAGTTTCAGCCCTATCTTTATCACTAACCCTACTTTAGTTATTCAAACATATGCCAGTGCTCAAGGCTGGGGAGCGACTAACTCCATATCCAGCACAAGTGGTAGATGGACTAAACTAGAGTCATCATTACTACTTACACTGGGCATTAACTATCTAGAGATGTTGGCCGCCTTTTATGGTTTAAAAGCATATTTATCTAATATGCAGCACTTGCATGTTCGGTTACAAATTGATAAATACTACGGTGATGGCTTATATTAACCATATGGGTGGCATAAAATCATTATCATGCGACAAATTGGTCAACATGATTTGGCAATGGTATGTCGAAAGACATATTTGGCTATCAGCTACTTACCTACCAGGTAAGCTAAACACCCATGCCATGAGAAAATTAAACGCCTGGGTTGCAAGTTTGAACAGACCTTACCTGGAACTGGGATTGTCCAAACAAACCATCACCACCATGTCGGCATCCCTTCGAACATCCACCAAGAGGCAGTACTTAACCAGCATCAAAAAAGGGAGAAGTACTGCCAGGAAACATGGACAACATACGCAACAGCTACAGCCACCAACATACTGGAGTTCCTGGCCATCTACACCACGATGTAGGGATCAGCTACAGTGCCATCAACACAGCGCAGAGTGCTCTTTCTGCTTATCTCAAACCAGCGGCAGGACAACAGGCGATGGGATCCCATCCACTGGTGGTAAAACTGATGAAGGGCATTTACAATATCAAGCCCTAAGCCCAGGTATACCCATATTTGGGATATCAGTGTGGTCCTGACATATCTCAGGGAATGGCCACCAGCCAGATCCCCCGGCCTCGAGCAAGCTACACTAAAGACGCTCATGTTGATGGCACTTGTATCCGCTCAGAGGATTCAGTCACTACACCTATTGCGACTGGACAACATGATCACAGCTCCAGACCAGATCTGTCGTTATCCAGCGACTGGTCAAACAGAGCAGACCAGGAACACCTAATCCAGTCGTGGCTTACCCACCAGAACCACGGTTATGTGCCATGACCCACCTACTATCCTACATAGACACAACCAGAATATTCGAGGGAGATGAAAAGCCTTGTGGGTCAGTCACAAAAACCTTATGGTGGGGTACGAGCCAAACCATTGCGAGATGGCTCAAGCAGGTGCTAGAAACTGCTGGGATAAACACTAACATGTACAAATTTTATTCCACCAGGGCAGCATCCATGTCGACGGCTAAAGAATGGACATGCCTATAGACCACATCCTGGCTACAGCAGGATGGTGGGAAGGGAAAAGACCGTTCAGAAATTTTATAATAAGCCGTTGGCAAAACCTGGTTTATTTGCAGTAAAGATTTACGAACTGCAAATATTTAATTTAAGCCCAGGGGAGCAACTCAATTCTTTGTTGTTATTGTTTAAAAAATACCATTGTGTTTTTCTACAAATAGACTCATTGGTTCATTACGATAACACTTCCTCCCTCAAGAACTTCGGCAGTGAGTGAAATGAAACTGTTACACGGTTTGAAATCACAGAGCTTTGAAATCTTCACGTAGTCACTCACGTGACTCCGAAGTAAAATAGTAAGATTAAACGAGAACTTACCAGTTTGAAGTTTGATCTGTATTTTATGAGGAGTTACGATGAGGGATTACGTGCCTTCCGCTCCCACCCTCATTATATGGATCAAACTAATAAATTGATGTCTCCTTATCTTTACTATGTTTACTTCAAAATAACTGTGTCTATCTGTGATTCCACACCGCTGCTTGGAAGTATGCCGCGCCTGCGCACTGAGCGGGTTCTTCACGTAATCCCTCATCGTAACTCCTCATAAAATACAGATCAAACTTCAAACTGGTAAGTTCTCATTTAATCTTACTATTTTAAGGCATTGGTGAGACCAAATCTGGAGTATGGTGTCGAGATCCTACTTCAGAAGGTATCAAGAGTCTGAAGAAGGGTCTTAAAATGCCACCCATTGCTTCTCTCCAGAGATGTTGCCTGTCCCGTTGAGTTACTCCAGCATTTTGTGTCTATCTTCGGTTTAAACCAGCATCTGCAGTTCCTCCCCTGCACAATTTATTATAATAGTGTGATGATCCCAGATATGTCCTCAGCTCAGTTTCATCAGCTGGCCAGGTAGATTGGTGACATTTTTTTATCTTCTCTTGAACAGGGCGTAGACTTTTCACATCACAAGCATTGTACACCATTTGTTAAGCACAGACTCTTAAACGTGTAGGAAGGAACTGCAGATGCTGGTTTACACCGAAGGTAGACACAAAATGCTGGAGTGACTCAGCGGGACAGGCAGCATCTATGGAGCGAAGGAATGGGTAAAGTTTCGGGTCAAGACCCTTCTTCAGACTGAGAGTCGGGGGGGGGGGGGGGGGGGGGGGGGAGGTTGGGAGGAGGGAGTCTAGAGATATGGAAGGGTAAGGTGTGAAAACGACAGATCAAACCATTCCACAGGGAATGTGGAATAGTTCATTGTTAGCTGAGGGCAAGGTGACAATTCGGCACATAATCAATAATGTTCGATCAGGAGGTCAGTCGGAGAACTAGGGTGGGGGAGGGTCGGAGAGAGAGTGAAAGCAAGGGTTACTTGAAGTTAGAGAAATCAATAAGCTATAACAGTCAGATGGTTTACACCATTTGTTAAGCACAGACTCTTAAACAGAAGGCTGTGGAGGCCAATTGACTGGATATTTTCAAGAGAGAGTTAGATAGAGCTCTTCGGGCTAACGGAATCAAGGGGTATGGTGAGAAAGCAGGAACGGGGTACTGATTGTGGATGATCAGCCTTGATGATATTGAATGGCGGTGCTGGTTCGAGGGGCCGAATGGCCTACTTCACGCACCTATTGTCTATGTTTCTATGTTTCTGCAGCTGCCTTGTTTCAACAATGTCCCAGCTCCTGAGGCAAGCACCCTGTTTGAACCCATTGTTGATGCTTCAGACCTGGCGCAAGCCGAAGCAAACTCCGCATCTTCCACATTGGTCAAAGATTGCATTGGCCGTTCCTGAACTAATGATTCACTTCAAGTGTCTTGGCCGGCTCAATCTCAGATCCCAACTCGACTCGAAAATTGAGTCCATATGAACAGATGCACGGTTCAGTGCTAATATCAATGCAGTAAAAATGATTTGTCACGTTTAATCAAGAATACAAAGAGAAAGAGCCAAAATACACAGTACTAGACAACATCGAACGGGAAAAATAAACGCTCACGAGCGAAGAAAGGCATGGAAGTCCTTGGGCTGCCAAAAGTGACATAAATCAAAGGATATAAAGTTTCATTTGTACTGTTACTTACTGCAGTAGTTTAGTTTAGTTTAGAGATACAGCGCGGAAACAGGCCCTACGGCCCACCGAGTCTGCACTGGCCAGCGATCCCCGCACACTAACACAATCCCACACACACTAGGGACAATTTACACAAACGCCAAGCCAATTAACCTACAAGCCTGTACGTCTTTGGAGTGTGGGAGGAAACCGAAGATCTCGGAGTAAAGAAACATAGAAACATAGAAAATAGGTGCAGGAGTAGGCCGTTCGGCCCTTCGAGCCTGCACCGCCATTCAATATGATAATGGCTGATCATCCAACTCACTATCCTGTACCTGCCTTCTCTCCATACCCCCTGATCCCTTTAGCCACAAGGGCCACATCTAACTCCCTCTTAAATATAGCCAATGAACTGGCCTCAACTACCTTCTGTGGCAGAGAATTCCACAGATTCACCACTCTCTGTGTGAAAAATGTTTTTCTCATCTCGGTCCTAAAAGACTTCCCCCTTATCCTTAAACTGTGACCCCTTGTTCTGGACTTCCCCAGCATCGGGAACAATCTTCCTGCATCTAGCCTGTCCAACCCCTTAAGAATTTTGTACGTTTCTATAAGATCCCCCCTCAATCTTCTAAATTCTAGTGAGTACAAGCCGAGTCTATCCAGTCTTTCTTCATATGAAAGTCCTGACATCCCAGGAATCAGTCTGGTGAACCTTCTCTGTACTCCCTCTATGGCAAGAATGTCTTTCCTCAGATTTGGAGACCAAAACTGTACGCAATACTCCAGGTGTGGTCTCACCAAGACCCTGTACAACTGCAGTAGAACCTCCCTGCTCCTATACTCAAATCCTTTTGCTATGCAATGCAGGTCACGGGGAGAACGTACCAACTGCGTACAGGCAGCACCCGAGGTCAGGATCGAACCTGGGTCTCCGGCGCTGCAAGTATTGTAGAGGGTCTGTCCCACGGCGAAAATGTTCAAAGGTTGAAAATCCAGCGGCGACCAGAAAAAGGTACGACCAAACAGGCGTCACCCCGCGACATGTCACCTGTATGGTCGTGTGTAGTCACCCAAAGAGTCGTACCTTTTTCTGGTCGACGTTGGGTTTTCAACTGGTTGACAATTTTCGCCGACCTGCTGCAACTGTGACGGGTGCCGGCTAGTCGCCGAAATAAATCGCATAAGTGGGACAGGCCCTTAAGGCAGCAACTCTACCGCTGCGCCACCGTGCTGCCCATAATATGAGCAAGTGGGGGCGACTTGTGAGGGTCATGTCCTTGATGAGTTGACCACTTGACACTTCCACGACGGGGCTGTGAGGTTTGTGTTGTGCAGAGAGAGTGTTGCAATGAATCTTCTAGCGAATACAGTGTCTTCCCAAGGAGAGATCACTCCAAAACACCACGTTTCCAGTCATCATTCCGATATTTTTTGCACAAATCAGGTATTTTAAAAAATGACCACTGTAAGGGCAGCACGATGGCCCGGCTGGAGAGTTGATGCCCGTTACAAGGGGACAGGTTGAAGGATCTGACCAGTAGAATAGAAAAAGGCTCACTCATCTGTTTAGTTACAAATCAGTTTTATTGGCAAGAGAGAACAGAAACAATATTTGGTGTGCCACTGAGAGTAGGGAAGATTCAAACAAGGGGACATGACTTGAGAATTAAGGGACAGAAGTTTAGGGGTAACATGAGGGAGAACTTCTTTACTCAGAGAGTGGTGGCTGTGTGGAATGAGCTTCCAGTGAAGGTGGTGGAGGCAGGTTCGTTTTTATCATTTAAAAATAAATTGGATAGTTATATGGAAGGGAAAGGAATGGAGGGTTATGGTCTGAGCGCAGGTATATGGGACTAGGGGAGAATACGTGTTCGGCACGGACTAGAAGGGTCGAGATGGCCTGTTTCCGTGCTGTAATTGTTATATGGTGCGCGGGTTCCGGTCTACAGCAGCATCTCTCTTTCTCTCTCTGTCCGCGGCACAGATCGCCACTCAGCCCGTCGGTGAACCCCTCTCGTACATGAACTAACTTATGGCTTCCTGGCGCCTGCCTTTATACAGGGAAGAAATCAGCCGTTGAAATAACCGCCGGTAAGTCCTGGCCATTAACGCTGCTCCCAAATGTAAACTATAACCAGTGACAGGGGACTGCATCCGAGCGAGGCCCCACCCCCGTTGGGAACAAAGCGCTATCAACTGGCGCGCAAATCAATACACACGGCGCTACAGAATTGCTGCGTTCAATGTTTGCTGCAATTTCTAGTGGTCTTGGATGGAGCTGTTCCAAAACCATGCAGTGATGCATCTGAATAAAATGCTTTCTACGGCACATCTGTCGAAGTTGTCACTAGGGGCGCTGCACTGACGGCAGCCTCTGCCTACAGCCCGTTTGTCTTTCAATCTTTTTTTTTAATTTTTAGTCAGTTTATAGTTTGTTTTGGGCGGAATCTTTGACTTTTCTATGTGGGGGAGGGGGGCAGGTTAAGGGGGAAACTGTTTCCCAGTCGCTTCCTGGCGGGGACGCGACTGTTTTTCTGAGTCGCGCCCTCGCCCCCCCCCCCTCCTCGCGGCCTACCACCTGGATCGGAGCGGCCTTTCCTGCCGGGGACCGGGAGCCGGACCAGAGCCGCAACAGCGATCCCAACGGCGCAGCGCTGAATCCACCGCTGAGCGGGCGATGCCTACCTGGATCGCCGTTTGGAGCTCCGGAGCGCTAGGCCGCTGCTCCAAAATCGCGGAGCTGTGGTTTGGGAGAGCTTCCAACGCGGGCGGCGCTGACCGTCATCGTGGAGTCCTGGGGCCCTTTGCCGAGGGTCGCCAGCGCTGCATCTCCGCCCAGCGCGGCCTGCGGTCTTTGGGAGCCGCGGACTCCGGCAGGAGGTGGCCGATTAGGTGTCCGAGCCGCTGAGGAGGTCCTCCAGCCCCGACGTTGGACTTACATCACCCTGGCGAGCAGGCCTGAACATCGGGCCGCCCGTAGCGGCGACTGCGGAGGGCTCGGGGAGGCCCCAACCACGGGTGAACATTGGGGAACATTAGAGGAAGATTACTGACTTTGGTGCCTTCCCTCACAGTGGGAAACTTTTGATTCTGCTGTGTGGGGATGTTTTATGTTGAATTCTATCAACTCTATGTTGCGTTCTATATTTTTATTGTATGGCTCTATGGTGATCACATTCCACTGTGCCAATTGGCACATGTGACAAATAAATGTATCTTGTGTCTTGTGTCTTGTAGGGGACATGCTGAACTTCCTAAGAACTTCTCAGGAAGTAGGGATGTTGGTGTACTTTCTTGGTCGTTGCTTCAATACGGGTGGCCCAGGAGAAGTTGGTGATATCGACTACTTGGAATTTGAAATCCTGATAGCCCCATCATGTTTTAACCTTTGCTTAATAGGTGCTGCCCAATCAGAGTATTTAACAGGACCAATTATATTTTATATTGATTTATACCTCTCATGATTTTACACACCTCTATAAGATCACCCCTCACTGCATTCTAGGGATTGAGACTTAACCTGCTCAACCTCTCCCCCATAGCTCAGGCCCTCGAGTCCTGGCGGCATCCTAGTGAGTTTTCCCTGTACCCTTTCCAACTAGACAACATCTTTCCTATAACATTATGCCCACAACAATGCTCTAAATGCGGCCTCGCGGACGTCTTATGCAACTGCAACATGACCTCGCAACTAGTTGCAAAACGCTGGAGTAAAGGGGCTGTCCCACTGCGGCGACCTAATCTGTGACTTTAGAAGAGTTTGCCCTCGACTCAAACTCGCAGCATCGTTGACACGTGGTCCTAGGAGGTCCTATGAGGTCACTGGAACTCTCCTTCATGCTCGAGGGAAGTTCCCGCATACTCGCGGCCTCAGCTAGGCTGCGGAAACATTTTCAGCATGTTGAAATTTTTTCTGCGAGTAAAAATTGGTCGGCATGGTTCTTTTGAACTCGTAGTACAGTGGAGTGGGGTCGCTATTTAGTTACAGGCAGTCGAGGGCAGCCGTAGGCAATCTCCTTCACTGACTGGGCATTTTGATTGGCTCATTGGAGTTTTCAGGACCCAGGGAAAACTGACCGGTAGGTTAAATGCCCGCTAAACTTTATTAAACGTTTGGCTGACTTCTTAAAGGTGTCTTCACTCCTTTCCCCCTCTTCTCTACCCCCCCCCCTTTCCGCGCTCTCTAAACGACTTACCATACACTGTGCAGCCGTCTTTTACCTTCCTCTTCATCGCGGGTGTGAATTTCAGACAGCGCTCCCCCGCTTTCCCTTGCCCCCGCCTTTGCGATGTGTGTGTGTGTGTGTGTGTGTGTGTGTGTGTGTGTGTGTGTGTGTGTGTGTGTGTGTGTGTGTGTGTGTGTGTGTGTGTGTGTGTGTGTGTGTTTGTGTGTGTGTGTGTGTGTTTGCGGTCGTTCGATCTAGCTAGCGGTTTCATCGCTGACGGTCGATCCAGCTCGAGGTTTTCCAGGCGAGTGCCCTCGAGCTTGATGGTCGAAGACACTCTTCTGAACTCGCGGATTAGGTCACCGCAGTGGGACAGCCCCTTAACTCAGCTAGACAGGCACCATCTCTGGGGAGAAAGAATGGTTGACGTTTCGGGTCAAGACTCTTATTCAGACTGAGTCAGGGGAGAGGGTGACACAGAGATATGGAAGAGTAAGGTGTGAAAACGAGACATCAAAAGAGTTGAGCTCAAGGAAAATGTAGAATAGTTCTTTGTTAGCTAGGAAAAGCTGACTGGCTTGTACACTCTGGAGTTTAGAAGGATGAGAGGATATCTTATTGAAACATATAAGATTGTTAAGGGTTTGGACAAGCTAGAGGCAGGAAACATGTTCCCGATGTTGGGGGAGTCCAGAAACAGGGGCCACAGTTTAAGAATAAGGGGTAAGCCATTTAGAACGGAGACGAGGAAACACTTTTTCCACAGAGAGTGGTGAGTCTGTGGAATTCTCTTCCTCAGAGGGCGTTGGGGGCCGGTTCTCTGGATACTTTCAAGAGAGAGCTAGATAGGGCTCTTGAAGATAGCAGAGTCAGGGGATTATGGGGAGAAGGCAGGAACAGGGTACTGATTGTGGATGATCAGCCATGATCACATTGAATGGTGGTGTTGGCTCGAAGGGGGCGAATGGCCTACCCCTGCACC